>NW_028227352.1:0-87947 GCF_978045245.1 Mus caroli
GCCTTATTCCAGGTCCTTCAGTGTGAATTTTAAATTTTCCACGTTTTTCAGCATTTCTCACCATATTCTGGGTAATACAGTGTAAATTTTTATTTTTCCAATTTGTTCATGGTTTCTCCCCATAATCTGGTTCCGACAGTGTGAATATTTAATTTTCACTTTTTTCAGGGTTTCTTGGCATATTCTGGTCCTACAGTTTGATTTTTTCATTTTCGTCGTTTTTCAAGTTTTATGGCAATTCTGGGTCTTACAGTGTGATTATTCTCATTTTCCACCTCTTTCAGGTTTTCTCGCCATATTAGGGGTCCTTCAGTGTGAGTTTGTAATTTTCTACTTTTTTCAGGGTTTCTTGCCATATTCTGGGTCCTACAGCATGTATTTTTAATATTCCACGTTTTTCAGGGATTCTTGGAATATTCTGGGTCCTCCAGTGTGATTTTCTCATTTTCCATTTTTTCAATTTTTTTCGCATATCTGTGTCCTACAGTGTGATTTTCTCATTTTCCAACTTTTTCAGGTTTTCTCGCCATATTTGGGGTCCTTCAGTGTGAGTTTTTAATTTTCTACTTTTCTCAGGGTTTCTCGCCATATTCTGGGTCCTACATTGTGCATTTTTAATTTTCTATTTTTTTCAGGTTTTCTCGCCATATTCTGGGTCCTTCAGTGTGAGTTTTTAATTTTCCTCGTTTTTCAGGTTTTCTTGCCATATTCCCGGTCTGTCTGTGTGAATTTTTAATTTTACACGTTTTTCAGGTTTTTTCGTCATATTCTGGGTCCTACAGTGTGATTTTCTCATTTCCACGTTCCACGTTCTTCAGGTTTTCTTGCCATATTTCAGGTCCTTCAGTGTGAATTTTTAATTTTCCACTTTTTTCATGGTTTCTGGCCATATTCTATGTTCGACAGTGTGAATTTTGTTTTTTGTTTTGTTTTTTTGTTTTTTGTTTTTGGTTTATCGGGACAGGGTTCTTCTGTATAGCTCTTGCTGTCCTGGAACTCACTTTGTAGACCAGGCTGGCCTTGAACTCATAAATCTGCCTGCCTCTGTCTCCCGAGTGCTAGAATTAAAGGCCTGCGCCACCATGCCCGGCTTTACAGTGTGAATTTTTAATTTTCACGTTTTTCAAGGTTTCTAGGCATATTCTGGGTCCTACAGTGTGATTTTCTCATTTTCCACGTTATTCAAGTTTTTTAGTAATGCTGGGTCCTACAGTGTGATTTTCCCATTTTCAACCTTTTTCAGGTTTTCTCGCCATATTTGGGGTCCTTCAGTGTGAGTTTGTAATTTTCTACTTTTTTCAGGGTTTCTCGCCATATTTTGGGTCCTAGAGCGTGTATTTTTAATTTTCCACGATTTCAGGGTTTCTCGGCATATTCTGGGTCTTACAGTGTGATTTTCTCATTTTCCACGTTTTTCAAGTTTTTTCATAATTCTGGGTCCTACACTTTGATTTTCTCATTTTCCACCTTTTCAGGGTTTCTCGCCATATTCGGGTTCCTTCAGTGTGATTTCTTGATTTTCCACTTTTTTCAGGTTTTTTCGTCATATTCTGGGTCTTAGAGTGTGAATTTCTCATTTCCACGTTTTTCAGATTTTCTTGCTGTATTCCAGGTCCTTCAGTGTGAATTTTTAATTTTCCATGTTTTTCAGTATTTCTCATCATAATCTGGGTAATACAGTGTGAATTTTTAACTTTCCACTTTTTTCATGGTTTCTCCCCATAATCTGGTTCAGACAGTGTGAATATTTAATTTTCACGTTTTTCAGGGTTTTTCGGCATATTCTGGGGTCCTGCAGTTTGATTTTCTCATTTTCGTTGTTTTTCAAGTTTTATCGAATTCTGGGTCTTACAGTGTGATTATTTCATTTTCCACCTCTTTCAGGTTTTCTTGCCATATTCGGGGTCCTTCAGTGTGAGTTTGTAATTTTCTACTTTTTTCAGGGTTTCTCGCACTATTCTGGGACCTACAGTGTGTATTTTTAATATTCCACGTTTTTCAGGGTTTCTCCGAATATTCTGGGTCCTCCAGTGTGATTTTCTCATTGTCCACTATTTTCAATTTTTTTTCGCATATCTGTGTCCTACAGTGTGATTTTCTCATTTCCACCTTTTTCAGGTTTTCTCGTCATATTTGGGGTCCTTAAGTGGGAGTTTTAAATTTTCCTCGTTTTTCTGGTTTTCTTGCAATATTCCGGGTCCTTCAGTGTGAATTTTAATTTTCCACGTTTTTCAGTGTTTTCGTCATATTCTGGGTCCTACAGTGTTATTTTCTCATTTCCACGTTTTTCAGGTTTTCTTGCTATTTTCCAGTTCCTTCAGTGTGAATTTTTAATTTTCCACGTTTTTCAGAATTTCTCTATATATTCTGGGTAATATAGTTTAAATTTTTAATTTTTCACTTTTTTCATAGTTTCTTGGCATATTCTATGTCGGACAGAGTGAATTTTTTTTTTTTTTTTTTTTTTTTTTGGTTTTTCGAGACAGGGTTTTTCTGTATAGCTCTGGCTGTCCTGGAACTCACTTTGTAAACCAGGCTGGCCTCGAACTCAGAAATCTGCCTGCCTTTCCCTCCCGAGTGCTGGGATTAAAGTCAGTGTAACAGTGTGAATTTTTAATTTTAATGTTTTTCAAGGTTTCTCGGCATATTCTGGGTCCTGCAGTGTGATTTTCACATTTTCTATGTTTTTCAAGGTTTGTTGTTTTTTTTTTTTTTTTTTTTTTTTTTGCAAATCTGGGTCCTACAGTGTAATTATTCTCATTTTCAATCTTTTTTATGTTTTCTTGCCATATTTATGTTCCTACAGTGTGAGTTTTAAATTTTCCACGTTTTTCAGTGTTTCTCGGCATATTCTGGGTCCTTCAGTGTGAGTTTTTAATTTTCCACTTTTTTTGTATTTCTCGCCATATTTTGGGTAATACAGTGTGAATTTTTAATTTTCCATTTTTTCATGGATTCTCCCCATATTCTGTGTCCGACAGTGTGAATTCTTAATTTTCACGTTTTACAGTGTTTCTCCACATATTCATGGTCCTGCAGTGTGATTTTCTCATTTTCCACGTTTTTCGACTTTTTTCATAATTCCGGGTCCTACAGTGTGATTTTCTCATTTTCCACCTTTTTCAGGTTTTCTCGCCATATTTGGGGTCCGTCAGTGTGAGTGTTTAATTTTCTAATTTTTTCAGGGTTTCTCGCCTTATTCTGGGTCCTACAGGGTGAATTTTAAATTTTCCAAATTTTTAAGTTTTTGGTAATATTCTGTGTCCTACAGTGTGATTTTCTCATTTTCCACCCTTTTCAGGTTTTCTCACCGTATTCGGGGTCTTTCAGTGTGAGTTTTTAATTTTCTAATTTTTTCAGGGTTTCTCGGCATATTCTGGGTCCTACAGTGTGATTTTCTAATTTTCCACTTTTTTCAATTTTTTTTCTAAATTCAGGGTCCTACAGTGTCAATTTCTCATTTACCAACTTTTTCAGTGTTTCTTGCCATATTCCAGGTCCTGCAGTGTGACTTTTTAATTTTCCACATTTTTCAGGTTTTTTTCATCATATTCCAGGTCCTTCAGTGTAAATTTTTAATTTTCCACGTTTTTCAGGGTTTCTCAACATATTTTGGGTCCTATAGTGTGAATTTTTATTTTCGACGTTTTTCAAAGTTTCTGGCCATATTCCAGGTCTTTCTGAGTGCGTTGTTAATTTTCCACATTTTTCAGGGTTTCTCGCCATATTCCAGATCCTTTATGTTGAGTTATTAATTTTCCATTTTTTTCAGGTTTTCTCGACATATTCCTTTAGTGTGAATTTTTAATTTTCCACGATTTTCAGTGTTTCTCGTCATATTCTGGGTCCTACAGTGTGACTTTTTATTTTCCACTTTTTTAATGGTTTCTCGCCTTATTCTGGGACCTACAGTGTGAATTTTTAATTTTCCCCGTTTTTAAGTTTATTTTGTCATATTCTGGGTCCCACAGTGTGATTTTCTCTTTTTCCACAATTTTCACGTTTTCTCGCCATATTCTGTGTCCTTGAGTGTGAGTTTTTAATTTTCTACTTTTTTCAGGGTTTCTGGCAATATTCTGGGTCCTACAGTGTATATTTTAAATTTTCCACGATTTTCAGTGTTTCTGGCCATATTCTGGGTCCTACGGTGTACATATTTAATTTTCCATGTTTTTCAGGTTTTCTCAGCATATTCTGGGTCCCTCAGTGTGAATTTTTAATTTTCTACTTTTTTCCGGGTGTCTCACCATATTCTGTGTCCTACAGTGTGAATTTTAAATTTTCCACGTTTTTCAGGGTTTCTTGCCATATTCTGGGTCCTACAGTGTGATTTTCTCATTTTCCACTTTTTTCATTTTTTTCGCATTTCTGTGCCCTACAGTTTGATTTTCTCATTTTCCACATTTTTAAGGTTTTCTTGCCATATTCAGTGTCCTTCAGTGTGCGTTTTTAATTTTCTACTTTTTTCAGGGTTTGTCGCCATATTCTGGTTCCTACAGTGTGAATTTTAAATTTTCCACATTTTTCAGTGTTTCTCGCCATATTCTGGGTCCTTCAGTGTGAGTTTCTAATGTTCCTCGTTTTTAAGGTTTTCTCATATATTCCTGGTCCTTCAGTGTGAATTTTTAATTTTCCACGATTTTCATGGTTTCCCGGCATATCCTGGGTCCTATAGTGTGATTTACTCATTTTCCACATTTTTCAAGTTTTTTCGTAATTCTGTGTCCTACAGTGTGATTTACTCAATTTCCACCTTTCTCAGGTTTTCTAGCCATATTCCGTGTCCGTCAGTGTGAGTTTTAAATTTTCTACTTTTTTCAGGGTTTCTCGCCATATTCTGGTTCCTACAGAGTGAATTTTAAATTTTCCACGTTTTTCAGTTTTACTTGCCATATTCTGGGTCCTACAGTCTGAATATTTAATTTTCCACGTTTTTTCAGGTTTTCTCACCATATTCTGGGTCCTACAGTGTGAATTTTTAATTTTCCACTTTTTAAAGTATTTTTCTTCATATTTTGGTTCCTACAGTGTGATTTTCTCATTTTCCATCTTTTTCGGTGTTTCTTGGCACATTCTGGGTCCTACAGTGTGATTTTCTCATTTTCGACGTTCTTCAACTTTTTTCGCAATTCCAGGTCCTAAAGTGTGATTTTCTCATTTTCTACCCTTTTCAGGTTTTCTTGCCATATTCTGGGTACTACAGTGTGAATATTTAATTTTCCTCGTTTATTTTCAGGTTTTCTCTCCAGATTCTGTGTCCTTCTGTGTGTATTTTTAATTTTCCACATTTTTCAGGGTTTAGCGCCATATTCTGGGTCCTACAGTGTGAATATTTAGTTTTCCATGTTTTTCAGATTTTCTCGCCATATTCTGGGTCCTTCAGTGTGAATTTTTAATTTTCCTCGTTTTTCCTGGTTTCTCGGCATATTCTGGGTCCTACAGTGTGATTTTTTCATTTTCCAACTTTTTCAGGTTTTCTTGCCATATTCCGGGTCCTTAAGTGTGAGTTTTTAATTTTCCACGTTTTTTTTTTTCAGGGTTTCTCTGCATATTCTGGGTCCTGCAGTGTGATTTTCTCATTTTCCAAGTTTTTCAAGTTTTTTCATAATTCTGGGTGCTACAGTGTGATTTTCTCATTTTCCACCTTTTTAGTTTTCTTGCCATATTTGAGGTCCTTCACTGTGAATTTTTAATTTTCTACTTTTTCAGGGTTTCTTGCCATATTCTGGTTCCGATAGTGTGAATTTTTAATTTTCACATTTTTCAGGGTTTCTCGACACAATCTGGGTCCTGCAGTGTGATTTTCTCATTTTCCACATTTTTCAGGTTTTTCCCACAGTATTCTGGGTCCTACAGAGTGTATTTATAATTTTCCACGTTTTCAGGGTTTCTCGCAATATTCTGGGTCCTAAAGTGTGATTTTCTCCTTTATGGAGTTTTTCAAGTTTTTTTTTTGGCGATTCTGGGTCCTACAGTGTGATTATTCTCATTTTCAAACTTTTTCAGGTTTTCTCGCCATATTCAGGGTCCTTCAGTGTGAATTTTTAATTTTCTACTTTTTAAAGTTTTTCTCGACAAATTCTGGGTCCTTCAGTATGAATTTTTAATTTTCCACGTTTTTCAGGTTTTTTCGTCATATTCAGTGTCCTACAGTGTAATTTTCTCATTTCTATGTTTTTCAGGTTTTCTTGCCATATTCCAGGTCCTTTTGTGTGAATTTTATTTTTCCACATGTTTCAGAATTTCTCGCCATATTCTGGGTAATACATTGTGATTTTCTCATTTTGATCTTTTTTCATAGTGTCTTGCCATGTTCTGGGTCTGAAAGTGTGAATTTTTAATTATCACGTTTTTCAGGGTTTCTCGGCATATTCTAGGTCCTATCCTGTTATTTTCTCATTTTCGCTGTTTTCATGTTTTTTGCAATTCTGGGTCATGCAGTGTGATTATTCTCATTTTCCACCTTTTTCAGTTTTTCTCGCCATATTTTGGATCTTTCAGTGTGAGTTTTTAATTTTCTACTTTTTTCAGTGTGTCTCGTCATATGCAGTGTCCTACAGTGTGAATTTTAAATTTTCCACGTTTTTCAGGGTTTCTCGGCATATTATGGGTCCTTCAGTGAAAATTTTAATTTTCCAATTTTTTTCACGTTTTCTTGTCATATTCCAGGTCCTACAGTGTGAGTTTTTAATTTATCACATTTTTCATGGTTTTTCATCATATTCCAGGTCCTTCAGTGTGAATTTTTAATTTTCCACGTTTTTCAGGATTTCTTGCAATATTTTTCATCCTTCCACATTTTTGAGGGTTTTTGGCCATATTCCAGGTGTTTCTGTGTGAGTTGTTAATTTTCCACATTTTTCAGGTTTTCTCGCCATATTCCAGGTCCTACAGTGTGAGTTTTTAATTTATCACATTTTTCATGGTTTTTCATCATATTCCAGGTCCTTCAGTGTGAATTTTTAATTTTCCACGTTTTTCAGTGTTTCTTGCCATATTCTGGGTCCTACAGTGTGAATTTGAAATTTTCCACTTTTTTCATGGTTTCTTGCCTTATTCTGGGTCCTACCATGTGAATTTTTAATTTTCTTTTTTTTCAGGATTCGTCTGCAAATTCTGGGTCCTGTAGTGAATGTTCTCATTTTCCAGGTTTTTCAAGTTTTTTCATAATTCTGGGTCCTACAGTGTAATTTTTTGATGTTCCACCTTTTTCAGGTTTTCTCGCCATATTCAGGGTTCGTCAGTGTGAGTTTTTAATTTTCTACTTTTTTCATGGTTTCTCGGCATATTCTGTGTCCTACAGCGTTTATTTTTAATTTTCCACGTTTTTCAGGGTTTCTCGCCATATTCTGGGTCCCACTGTGTTAATTTTTAATTTTAAACGTTTTTAAGTTTTTTTTCGTCATATTCTGGGTCCTACAGTGTGATTTTCTCATTTTCCAACTTTTTGAGGTTTTCTGGGCATATTCTGGGTACTACAGTGTGAATTTTTTATTTTCCACGTTTTTCAAGGTTTCTTGCCATATTCTGGTCCTAATGTTTGAATTTTTAATTTTTCACATTTTTCAGTGTTTCTTGCCATATTCTGGGTCCTACAGTGTGAATATTTAATTTTCCGTGTTTTTCATGTTTTCTTGCCGTATTCTGGGTCGTTCAGTGTGAGTTTTTATATTTTCCCCATTTTTCAGGTTTTCTGGCCATATTCCTGGTCCTTCAGTGTGATTTTTTAATTTTTCACTTTTTTCAGGGTGTCTCGCCATATTCTCGGTCCTAAAGGGTGTATTTTTAATTTTTTACGTTTTTCAGGGTTTCTAGGCATATTCTGGGTCCTACATTGTGATTTTCTCATTTTCCACGTTTTTCAAGTTTTTTCGCATTTCAGGGTCCTACAGTGTGAATTTTTAATTTTAAACGTCTTTAAGTTTTTTCGTCATATTCTGGGTCCTAGAGTGGGAGTTTTTAATTTTCCAATTTTTTCAGGTTTTCTCGCCATATTCCAGGTCCTATAGTGTTAGTTTTTAATTTTCCATATTTTTATGGGTTTTTTATCATATTCCAGATCCTACAGTGTGAATTGTTTATTTTCCATGTTTTTAAGTTTTTTCATCATATTCTGATCCTACAGTGTGATTTTCTCATTTTCCACATTTTTCTGATTTTTTCGTCATATTCTGGGTCCTACAGTGTGAATATTTAATTTTCCATGTTTTTCAGGTTTTCTTGCCATATTCCACGTCCTGCAGTGTGAATTTTTAATTTTTCACGTTTTTCAAGGTTTCTTGCCATATTCTGGTCCTACAGTGTGAATTTTTAATTTTCCACGTCTTTCACTGTTTCTCACCATATTCTGGTTCCTGCAGTGTGAATTTTAATTTTTCCACGTTTTTCATGGTTTCTTGCCATATTCTGTGTCCGACAGTATGAATTTTTAATTTTCACATTTTTCAGGGTTTCTTGGCATATTCTGGGTCCTGCAGTGTGATTTTCTCATTTTCGACGTTTTTTCAAATTTTTTCGCCATTTTGGGTCCTATAGTGTGATTTTCTCATTTTCCACCTTTTTCAGGTTTTCTCGCCATATACAGGGTCCTTCAGTGTGAATTATTAATTTTCTACTTTTTTCAGGGTTTCTCGCAATATTCTGGGTCCTACAGTGTGAAGTTTAATTTTCCATGTTTTTCGGTTTTCTTGCCATATTCTTGGTCCTTCAGTGTGAGTTTTTAATTTTCCTTTTTTTTAAAGTTTTTTAACCATATTTTGGGTCCTTCAGTGTGAATTTTTAATTTTCCACGTTTTTCATGGTATGTCAGCATATTCTGGGTCCTACAGTCTGATTTTCTCATTTACCACGTTTTTCAAGTTTTTTCACAATTCTGTGTCCAACAGTGTGATTTTCTGGTTTTCCACCTTTTTCAGGTTTTCTCGCCATATTCCAGGTCCTTCAGTGTGAGTTTTTAACTGTCTACTTTTTTCAGGGGTTCTTCCCATATTCTGGGTCCTACAGCGTGTATTTTTAATTTTGTACTTATTTCAGGGATTCTCGGCATATTCTTGGTCCTGCAGTGTGATTTTCTCATTTTCCACGTTTTTCAGGTTTTTCGTAATTTTGGATCCTACAGTGTGATTTTCTCATTTTCCAACTTTTTCAGGTTTTCACGCTGTATTTGGGGTCCTTTTGAATGAGTTTTTTAATTTCTACTTTTTCAGAGTTTCTCGCCATATTCTGGGTCATACAGTGTGAATTTTAAATGTTCCAAGTTTTTCAGGTTTTCTCGCTATATTTTGCGTCCTACCCTGTGAATTTTAAAGTTTCCACGTTTTTCAGTGTTTCTCACAATATTCTGGGTCCTACAGTGTGAATTTTTAATTTTAAACGTTTTTAAGTTTTTTTTTCTTTATATTCTGGATCCTACAGTGTGATTTTCTCATGTTCCAACTTTTTCAGTTTTTCTCGCCATATTCTCGGTCCTACAGTGTGAATTTTTAATTTTCCACGTTTTTCAAGGTTTCTTGCCATGTTTTGATCCTACAGTGTGAATTTTTAATTTTCCACATTTTTCAGTGTTTCTCTCCATATCCTGGGTCCTACAGTGTGAATATTTAATTTTCCATGTTTTTCAGGTTTTCTCGCCATATTCTGGGTCCTTCAGTGTGAGTTTTTAATTTTCCTCATTTTTCAGGTTTTATTGCCATATTCAAGGTCCTTCAGGGTGAATTTTTAATTTTTCACATTTTTCAGGTTTTTTCGTCATATTCTGGGTACTACATTGTGATTTTCTCATTTCCCACGTTTTTCAGGTGTTCTTCGCCATATTCCAGGTCCTTCAGTGTGAATTTTTAATTTTCCACGTTTTTCAGTATTTCTTGCCATATTTTGGGTAATACAGTGTGAATTTTTAATTTTCACGTTTTTCAGGCTTTCTTGGCATAATCTGGATCCTGCAGCATGATTTTCTCATTTCCCACGTTTTTCAACTTTTTTCGTAATTCTGGGTCCTATAGTGTGATTTTCTCATTTTTCAACTATTTCAGGTATTTTTGCCATATTCCGGGTCCTTCAGTGTGAATTTTTAATTTTCCACGTTTTTCATGATTTCTTGCCAAGTGTGATTTTCTCATTTTCCACGTTTTTTAAGTTTTTTCCTAATTCTGGATCCTACAGTGTGATTTTCTCATTTTCCACCTTTTTAGGTTTTTTCGCCATATTTCCGGTCCTTCATTGTGAGTTTTTAATTTTCGACATTTTTCAGGGTTTCTCTCCATATTCTGTTTCCTTCAGTGTGAGTTTTTAATTTTCCTTGTTTTTCAGGTTTCTCGCCATATTCTGGATCCTTCATTGTGAGTTTTAAATTTTCCTTGTTTTTCAGGTTTTCTTGCCATATTCCAGGTCTTTCACTGTGAATTTTTAATTTTCCACGTTTTTCAAGTTTTTTCGTCATATTCAGGTTCCTACAGTGTGATTTTCTCATTTCCACTTTTTTTCAGGTTTTTTCTTAATTCTAGGTCCTACAGTGTGATTTTCTCATTTTCCACCTTTTTCAGGTTTTCTCGCCATTTTTGGGGTCCTTCACTGTGAGTTTATATTTTTCTACTTTTATTCTGGGTCCTTCAGTGTGAGTTTTTAATTTTCTTTGTTTTTCAGGTTTTCTTCTCATATTCTGGTTCCATCAGTGTGAGTTTTTAATTTTCCTTTTTTTTTCAGGTTGTCTCGCCATATTCCAGGTCCTTCAGTGTGAATTTTTAATTTTCCATGTTTTTCAGGGTTTCTTGCCATATTCTGGGTAATACAGTGTGAATTTTTATTTTTCCACTATTTTCATGGTTTCTCGCCATATTATGGCTCCGACAGTGTGAATTTTTTATTTCCATGTTTTACAGGGTTTCTCGGCATATTCTGGGTTCTGCAGTGTGATTTTCTCATTTCCACGTTTTTCAAGTTTTTTCGTAATTCTGGGTCCTATAGTGTGATTTTCTGATTTTCCCACCTTTTTCATGTTTTCTCACCATATTTGGGGTCCTTCAGTGTGAGTTTTTAATTTTCTACTTTTTTCAGGGTTTCTGGCCATATTCTGGGTCCTTCCGTGTGATTTTCTCATTTTCGACGTTTTTCAATTTTTTTCGCAATTCTGGGTCCTACAGTGTGATTTTCTCATTTTCCAACTTTTTCAGTTTCTCCAGCCATATTCGGAGTCCTTTTGTGTGAGTTTTTTTTTTTAACATTCTTTTTTTTTAAAATTTTTAATACTTTTCATTACATATTTTCCTCAATTACATTTCCAATGCTATCCCAAAAATTCCCCCATAGCTCCCCCCCACTTCCCTACCCACCCATTCCCATTCTTTTTGCCCTGGCATTCCCCTATATTGGGGCATATAAAGTTTGCAAGTCCAATGGGCCTCTCTTTCCAGTGATGGCTCACTAGGCCATCTTTCGAATACCCCGGCCGGACCAGCACCGGGGTAGCTAGAGCACAGTGTAGGCTGACACCCACCAGCTACCCACGACCCCCGCCACAGGATTTTGAGACTGCTGGTGAGTGGAACACAGCTTCTGATCCAGTCCAATCACGCGGGACCTGAGACTGCTTTGGTTGGGGAGGCAGAAATCCGGCCTGAGTAGGGCCACAAGCCTCTTCTGGTCAGAACAGCACTGGGGTAGCTAGGGCGCAGGGTCGGCTGACACTTGCCAGCTACCCACAACACCCGCCACAGGATCTTAAGACTTCTGGTGAGTGGAACACAGCTTCTGCTCCAATCCAATTGCGCGTGGGACCTGAGACTGCATTAGTTAGGGAAGCAGAAAACCGGCCTGAGTAGGGCCACAGGCCTCTTCCGGTCGGATCAGCACCGGGGTAGCTAGAGGGCATGGTCGGCTGACACCCGCCAGCTACCCACGACCCCCACCACAGGATTTTGAGACTTCTGGTGAGTGGCACACAGAGTCTGCTCCAATCTTTAAACAGTGACAATGACAACAACTAACCCCAGAGATTACCAGATGGCGAAAGGTAAACGTAATAATCTTACTAACAGAAACCAAGAACACTCACCATCATCAAATACCAGCACTCCCACTTCGCCCAGTCCAGGGCACCCCAACACACCGGAAAAGCTAGACACGGATCTAAAAGCATATCTCATGATGATGGTAGAGGACATCAAGAAGGACTTTAATAACACACTTAAAGAAATACAAAGGAACACTGGTAAACAGGTAGAAGACATTAAAGAGGAAGCACAAAAATCCCTTAAAGAATTGCAGGAGAACACTGCTAAAGAGTTACAAATCCTTAAAGCAAAACAGGATAACACAATCAAACAGGTAGAAGTCCTTAATGAAAAACAGGAAAACACATCCAAACAGATGATGGAAATGAACAAAATCATACTAGACCTAAAAAGGGAAGTAGACACAATAAAGAAAACCCAAAATGAGGCAACACTGGAGATAGAAACCCTAGGAAAGAAATCTGGAACCATAGATACAAGCATCAGCAACAGAATAAAAGAGATGGAAGAGAGAATCTCAGGTGCAGAAGATTCCATAGAGAACATCGGCACAACAATCAAGGAAAATGTAAAACGCAAAAAGATCCTAACTCAAAACATCCAAGAAATACAGGACACAATGAGAAGACCAATCCTACGGATAATAGGAGTGGATGAGAATGAAGATTTTCAACTCAAAGGACCAGCAAACATCTTCAACAAAATTATAGAAGAAAACTTCCCAAATCTAAAGAAAGAGATGCCCATGAACATACAAGAAGCCTACAGAACTCCAAATAGACTGGACCAGAAAAGAAATACCTCCCGACACATAATAATCAGAACAACAAATGCTCTAAATAAAGATAGAATACTAAAAGCAGTAAGAGAAAAAGGCCAAGTAACATATAAAGGCAAGCCTATCAGAATTACACCAGATTTTTCACCAGAGACTATGAAAGCCAGAAGATCCTGGACAGATGTTATACAGACACTAAAAGAACACAAATTCCAGCCCAGGCTATTATACCCAGCCAAACTCTCAATTAACATAGATGGAGAAACCAAAGTATTCCACGACAAAACCAAATTCACACATTATCTCTCCACGAATCCAGCCCTTCAAAGGATAATAACAGAAAAAAAAACCAATACAAGGACAGGAACCACGCCCTAGAAACAACAAGAAGGTAATCCCTCAACAAACCTAAAAGAAGACAGCCACAAGAACACAATGCCAACTTTAACAACAAAAATAACAGGAAACAACAATTACTTTTCCTTAATATCTCTTAATATCAATGGACTCAACTCCCCGATAAAAAGACATAGACTAACAAACTGGCTACACAAACAAGACCCAACATTTTGCTGCTTACCGGAAACTCATCTCAGAGAAAAAGATAGACACTACCTCAGAATGAAAGGCTGGAAAACAATTTTCCAAGCAAATGGTAGGAAGAAACAAGCTGGAGTAGCCATTCTAATATCTGATAAGATTGACTTCCAACCCAAAGTCATTAAAAAAGACAGGGAGGGACACTTCATACTCATCAAGGTAAAATCCTCCAAGAGGAACTATCAATCCTGAATATCTATGCTCCAAATACAAAGGCAGCCACATTCATTAAAGAAACTTTAGTAAATCTCAAAGCACACATTGCACCTCATACAATAATAGTGGGAGACTGCAACACACCACTTTCACCAATGGACATCATGGAAACAGAAACTAAACAGGGACACAGTGAAACTAACAGAAGTTATGAATCAAATGGATCTGGCATATATCTACAGAACATTCTATCCTAAAACAAAAGGATATAACTTCTTCTCAGCACCTCATGGTACCTTGTCCAAAATTGACCACATAATTGGTCACAAAACAGGCCTCAACAGATACAAAAATATTGAAATTATCCCATGCATCCTATCAGATCACCATGGACTAAGGCTGATCTTCAATAACAAAATAAATAATAGAAAGCCAACATTCACATGGAAACTGAACAACACTCTTCTCAATGGTACCTTGGTCAAGGAAGGAATAAAGAAAGAAATTAAGGACTTTTTAGAGTTCAATGAAAATGAAGCCACAACATACCCAAACTTATGGGATGCAATGAAAGCATTTCTAAGAGGAAAACTCATAGCTCTGAGTGCCTCCAAAAGGAAACTAGAGAGAGCACACATTAGCAGCTTGACAACACACCTAAAAGCATTAGAACAAAAGGAAGCAAATTCACCCAAGTGGAGTAGACGGCAGGAAATAATCAAACTCAGGGGCGAAATCAACCAAGTGGAAACAAGAAGAACTATTCAAAGAATCAACCAATCAAGGAGCTGGTTCTTTGAGAAAATCAACAGGATAGATAAACCCTTAGCCAGACACACTAGAGGGCACAGGGAAAGCATCCTAATTAACAAAATCAGAAATGAAAAAGGAGACATAACAACAGATCCTGAAGACATCCAAAACACCATCAGATCCTTCTACCAAAGGCTATACTCAACAAAACTGGAGAACCTGGATGAAATGGAGAAGTTCCTAGACAGATACCAGGTACCAAAGTTGAATCAAGATCAGGTTAATGATCTAAACAGCCCTATATCCCCCAAAGAAATAGAAGCAGTCATTAATAGTCTCCCAACTAAAAAAAGTCCAGGACCAGATGGGTTTAGTGCAGAGTTCTATCAGACCTTCAAAGAAGATCTAATCCCAGTTCTTCACAAACTATTCCACAAAATAGAAACAGAAGGTACTCTACCCAACTCATTCTATGAAGCCACAATTACTCTGATACCTAAACCACAAAAAGACCCAACAAAGATAGAAAATTTCAGACCAATATCCCTTATGAATATTGATGCAAAAATCCTCAATAAAGTTCTTGCTACCGAATCCAAGAACACATCAAAACAATCATCCATCCTGACTAAGTAGGTTTCATCCCAGGGATGCAGGGATGGTTCAATATACGGAAATCCATCAACGTAATCCAGTATATAAACAAACTCAAAGACAAAAACCACATGGTCATCTCGTTAGATGTCGGAAAAAGCATTTGACAAGATCCAACACCCATTCATGATAAAAGTCTTGGAAAGATCAGGAATTCAAGGCCCATACCTAAACATGATAAAAGCAATCTACAGCAAACCAGTAGCCAACATCAAAGTAAATGGTGAGAAGCTTGAAGCAATCCCTCTAAAATCAGGAACTAGACAAGGCTGTACACTTTCTCCACACCTATTCAACATTGTACTTGAAGTCCTAGCAAGAGCAATTCGACAACAAAGGAGATCAAAGGGATAAAAATTGGAAAAGATGAAGTCAAAATATCACTTGCGTGAGTTTTTTAATTTCTACTTTTTTCAGGGTTTCTCGCCATATTATGGGTCGTACACTGTGAATTTTAAATATTCCAAGTTTTTCAGGATTTCTCGCCATATTCTGGGACCTACAGTGTGAATTTAAATTTTCCACATTTTCAGTGTTTCTCGAAATATTCTGGTTCCTACAGTGTGAATTTTTAATTTTAAACGTTTTTTAGTTTTTTTTTCCTCATTTTCTGGGTCCTACAGTGTAATTTTCTCATGTTCCAACTTTTTGAGTTTCTCTCGCCGTATCTGAGTCCTACAGTGTGAATATTTAATTTTCCACGTTTTTCAAGGTTTCTTGCCATATTCTGGTCCTACAGTGTGAATTTTTAATTTTTTAAATTTCTCAGTGTTTCTCGCCATATCCTGTGTCCTACAGTGTGAATATTTAATTTTCCATGTTTTTCAGCTTTTCTCGCCATATTCTGGGTTTTTCAGTGTTAGATTTCAATTTTCTTCGTTTTTCAGGTTTTCTCCCCATATTCAGGTCCTTCAGTGTGAATTTTTAATTTTCCACGTTTTTCAGGGTTTCTCGCCATATTCTGGGTCGTACACTGTGAATTTTAAATAGTCCAAGTTTTTCAGAGTTTCTCGGCATATTCTGGTTCCTACACTGTGATTTTCTCATTTCCACGTTTTTGAAGTTTTTTCCTAAATCTGGGTCATACAGTGTGATTTGCTCATTTTCTACCTTTATCAGGTTTTCTCAACATATTTGGGGTCCTTCACTGTGAGTTTTTAATTTTCTATATTTTTTCAGGGTTTCTCACCATATTTTGGGTCCTTCAGTGTGAATTTTTAATTTTCTACTTTTTTCAGGTTTTCTCGCCATATTCTGGGTCCTACAGGGTGTATTGTTAATTTTCCACGTTTTTATGGGTTTCTCGGCATATTCTGGGTCCTACAGTGTGATTTTCTCATTTTCGACATTTTTCATGGTTTTTTCGCAATTCTGGGTCCTACAGTGTGATTATTCTCATTTTCTCCCTTATTTCAGATTTTCTCGCCATATTTGTGATCCTTCAGTGTGAATTTTTAATTTTCCACGTTTTTTTTTTTATTTCTTGCCATATTCTGGGTAATACAGTGTGAATTTTTAATTTTCCACTTTTTTCACGGTTTCTCCCCATGTTCTCTGTCCGACAGTGTGAATTTTTTCTCTTCACATTTTTCAGTGTTTCTCGGCATATTCTGGGTCCTACAGTGTGATTTTCTCATTTTCCACCTTTTTCAGGTTTTCTCGCAAAATTTGGGGTCCTTCCGTGTGAGTTTTTAATTTTCTAATATTTTCAGGGTTTCTCTCCATATTCTGGGTCCTACAGCATGTATTTTAATTTTCCACGTTTTTAAGGGTTTCTCGCCATATTCTGGGTCCTACAGTGTGATTTTTTCATTCATGACGTTTTTCAAGTTTTTTCCCAATTCTGGGTCCTACAGTGTGATTATTCTAATTTTCAAACTTTTTCAGGTTTCTCCCCATATTTGGTATCCTTCAGTGTGAATTTTTAATTTTCTATTTTTTTTTCAGGTTTTGTCGCCATATTCTGGGTCCTTCAGTGTGAGTTTTTAATTTTCCCCTTTTTTTAGGTTTTCTCACCATATTCCGGGTCCTTCAGTGTGAATTTTTATTTTTCCACGTTTTTTTTTGTATTTCTTTCCATATTCTGGTTAATATAGTGTGAATTTTAAATTTTCCACTTTTTTCATGGTTTATCGCCATATTCTGGGTCCGACAGTGAGAATTTTTAATTTTCACTTTTTTCAGGGTTTCTAGGCATGTTCTGGGTCCTGCAGTGTGATTTTCTCATTTCCGACATTTTTCAAGTTTTTTCTAAATTCTGTGTCCTACAGTGTGATTTTCTCATTTTCCTCATTTTTCAGGTTTTCTCGCCATATTTAGGGTCCTTCCGTGTGAGTTTTTAATTTTCTACTTTTTCAGGGTTTCTCGCCTTATTCTGGGTCCTACAGCGTGTATTTTAATTTTCCACGTATTTCAGGGTTTCTTGCCATAGTCCGGATCCTACAGTGTGATTTTCTCATTCATGATGTTTTTCAAATTTTTTCCCAATTCAGGTTTCTAGAGTATGATTATTCTCATTTTCAAACTTTTTCAGGTTTTCTCCCCATATTTGGGGTCCTTCAGTATGAATTTATAATTTTCTACTTTTTTCAGGTTTTGTCGCCATATTCTGGGTCCTTCAGTGTGAGATTTTAATTTTCCTCCTTTTGTAGGTTTTCTCGCCATATTCAGGATCCTTCACTGTGAATTTTTAATTTTCCACGTTTTTCTGGTTTTTTCGTCATATTCTGGGGTCCTACAGTGTGATTTTCTCATTTCCACCTTTTTCAGGTTTTTTTTTTTTTTTGCCATATTCCAGTTCCTTTTCTGTGAATTTTTAATTTTCCACGTTTTTTTTTTTTTGTATTTCTTGCCATATTCTGGTTAATATAGTGTGAATTTTTAATATTCCAGTATTTTCATGGTTTATCGCCATATTCTGGGTCCAACAGTGTGAATTTTTAATTTCACTCTTTTCAGTGTTTCTCGGCATATTCTGGGTCCTACAGTGTGATTTTATCATTTATGACGTTTTTCAAGTTTTTTCGTAATTCTGGGTCCTACAGTGTGATTATTCTCATTTTCAAACTTTTTCAGGTTTTCTCCCCATATTCGGGGTCCTTCAATGTGAGTTTTTAATTTTCCCTTTTTTCAGGTTTTCTCGCCATATTCTGGATCCTTCAGTGTGAGATTTTAATTTTCCTCCTTTTTTAGGTTTTCTCGCCATATTCTGATTCCCTCAGTGTGAATTTTTAATTTTCCACGTTTTCAGGTTTTTTTTTTTTGTCATATTCTGGGGTCCTACAGTGAGATTTTCTCATTTCCACGTTTTTCAGGTTTTCTTGCCTTATTCTAGGTCCTTTTCTGTGAATTTTTAATTTTCCACGTTTTTTTTTGAATTTCTTGCCATATTCTGGTTAATACAGTTTGAATTTTTAATTTTCCACTTTATTCATGGTTCATCGCCATATTCTGGGTCTGACAGTGTGAATTTTTAATTTTCACTTTTTTCAGTGTTTCTTGGCATATTCTGGGTCCTGCAGTGTGATTTTCTCATTTCCACGTTTTTCAAGTTTTTTTGGAATTCTGGGTCATACAGTGTGAGTTTCTCATTTTCCAGCTTTTTCAGGATTTCTCGCCATATTTGGGGTCCTTCTGTGTGAGTTTTTAATTTTCTACTTTTTTCAGGGTTCCTCGCCATATTCTGGGTCCTACAGAGTGTATTTTAATTTTCCACGTTTTTCAGGGTTTCTCGCCATATTCTGGGTCCTACAGTGTGATTTTCTCATTTAGGACTTTTTTCAAGTTTTTTCCTAATTTTGGGTCCTACAGTGTGATTATTCTCATTTTCAAACTTTTTCACGTTTTCTCCACATATTCGGGGTCCTTCAGTGTGAATTTATTTTTCTACTTTTTTCAGGTTTTCTCGCCATATTCTGGGTCCTTCAGTGTGAGTTTTCAATTTTCCTCATTTTTTTAGGTTTTCTCGCCATATTCCGGGTCCTTCAGTGTGAATTTTTAATTTTCCCACTTTTTCAGGTTTTTTCATCATATTCTGTGGTCCTACAGTGTGATTTTCTCTTTTCCACGTTTTTAGGTTTTCTTGCCATAAGCCAGGTCCTACTGTGAATTTTTAATTTTAAACGTTTTTTTTATATTTCTTGCCATATTCTGGTTAACACAGTGTGAATTTTTAATTTTCCACTTTTTCCATGGTGTATCGCCATATTCTGGGTCCGACAGTGTGAATTTTCAATTTTCACTTTTTTCAGGGTTTCTCGGCATATTCTGGGTCCTGCAGTGTAATTTTCTCATTTCTGTCGTTTTTCAAGTTTTTTCGTAATTCTGGGTCCTACAGTGCGATTATTCTCATTTTCAACCTTTTTCAGCTTTTCTCCACATATTAGGGGTCCTTAAGTGTGAATTTTTAATTTTCTACTTTTTTCAGGGTTTCTCGCCATATTCTTGGTCCTACAGCGTGTATTTTTAATTTTCCACGTTTTTCAGGTTTTTTTGTCATATTCTGGGTCCTTCAGTGTGAATTTTTAATATTCCACATTTTTCAGGTTTTTTCTTCATATTCTCCGTCTTACAGTGTGATTTTCTCATTTCCACGTTTTTCAGGTTTTCTTGCTATATTCCAGGTCCTATTCTGTGAATTTTTAATTTTCCTCCTTTTTTTTTTTGGAATTTCTTGCCATATTCTGGTTAATACAGTGTGAATTTTTAATTTTCCACTTTTTTCATGGTTTATCGCCATATTCTCGGTCCGACAGTGTGAAATTTTAATTTTCACTTTTTCAGGATTTCTCGGCATATTCTGAGTCCTGCATATCATTTTCTCATTTTCGACGTTTTTCAAGTTTTTTCATATTTCCGGGTCCTACAGTGCGATTATTTTCATTTTCAACCTTTTTCAGCTTTTCTCCACATATTCGGGGTCCTTCAGTGTGAATTTTTAATTTTCTACTTTTTTCAGGTTTTCTCGCCATATTCCCGGTCCTTCAGTGTGAATTTTTAATTTTCCACGTTTTCAGGTTTGTTCATCATATGCTAGGGTCCTACAGTGTGATTATCTCATTTCCACGATTTTCAGGTTTTCTTGACATATTCCCCGTCCTTTTTTGTGAATTTTTAATTTTCCACGTATTTTTGTATTTCTTGCCATATTCTGGTTAATACAGTGTGACTTTTTAATTTTTCACTTTTTTCATGGTTTATTGCCATATTCTGGTTCCAACAGTGTGAATTTTTAATTTTCACTTTTTTCAGTGTTTCTCGGCATATTCTGTGTCCTGCAGTGTGATTTTCTCATTTTCGACGTTTTTCAAGTTTTTTTGTACTTCTGTGTCCTACAGTGTGATTTTCTCATTTTCCACCTTTTTCAGGTTTTCTCGCCATATTTGGGGTCCTTACGTGTGAATTTTTAATTTTCTACTTTTTTCAGGGTTTCTCGCCATATTCTTGGTCCTACAGCGTGTATTTTTAATTTTTCACGTTTTTCAGGTTTTTTTGTCATATTCTGGTTCCTTCAGTGTGAATTTTTAATATTCCACATTTTTCAGGTTTTTTCTTCATATTCTCCATCTTACAGTGTGATTTTCTCATTTCCACGTTTTTCAGGTTTTCTTGCTATATTCCATGTCCTATCCTGTGAATTTTTAATTTTCCTCGTTATTTTTTTTTTGTATTTCTTGCCATATTCTGGTTAATATAGTGTGAATTTTTAATTTTCCACTTTTTTCATGGTTTATTGCCATATTCTCGGTTCGACAGTGTGAAATTTTAATTTTCACTTTTTTCAGGGGTTTCTCGGCGTATTCTCAGTCCTGCAGTATCATTTTCTCATTTTCGACGTTTTTCAAGTTTTTTCGTAATTCTGGGTCCTACAGTGTAATTTTTTCATTTTCCACCTTTTTCAGGTTTTCTTGCCATATTTGGGGGTCCTTCCGTGAGAGTTTTTAATTTTCTACTTTTTTCAGGGATTCTCGCCATATTCTGTGTCCTTCAGTGTGAGTTTTTAATTTTACTTGTGTTTCAGGTTTTCTTGCCATAATCTGGGTCGTTCACACTGTGAATTTTTTAATATTCCAAGTTTTTCAGTTTTTTTGTCATATTCTGGGTCCTTCAGTGTGAATTTTTAATATTCCACTTTTTACAGGTTTTTTTCGTCATATTCTGCGTCCAACAGTGTGATTTTCTCATTTCCACATTTTTCAGGTTTTCTTACCATATTCCAGGTCTTATTCTGTGAATTATTAAATTTTCCACGTTTTTTTTGAATTTCTTGTCATATTCTGGTTAGTACAGTGTGAATTTTTAATTTTCCACTTTTTTCATGGTTTATTGCCATATTCTGGGTTCCGACAGTGTGAATTTTTAATTTTCACTTTTTTCAGGGTTTCTCAGCATATTCTGGGTCCTGCAGTGTCATTTTCTCATTTTCGACGTTTTTCAAGGTTTTTCGTAATTCTGGGTCCTACCGTGTAATTTTCTCATTTTCCACCTTTTTCAGGTTTTCTCACCATATTTGGGGTCCTTCAGTGGGAGTTTTTAATTTTCTACTTTTTTCAGGGTTTCTTGCCATATTCTGGGTCCTTCAGTGTGCGTTTGTAATTTTCTACTTCTTTCAGGGTTTCTTGGCATATTCTGGATCCTATAGTGTGATTATTCTCATTCTCCACCTTTTTCAGATTTTCTCGCTATATTCCGGGTCCTTCAGTGTTAGTTTGTAATATTCTACTTTTTTCAGGGTTTCTCGGCATATTCTGGGTCCTACAGTGTGATTTTCTCATTTTCCACCTTTTTCGGGTTTTCTTGCCACATTTGAAGTCCTTCACTGTGAATTTTTAATTTTCCAAGTATTTCAGATTTTTTCGTCATATTCTAGGTCCTTCAGTGTGAATTTTTAATATTCCACGTTTTTTAGGTTTTTTCGTCATATTCTGCGTCCTACAGTGTGATTTTCTCATTTTCAACTTTTTCTGGTTTTTGGGTCGTATTTCAGGTCATTCAGTGTGAATTTTTATTTTCCACGTTTTTTTGGTATTTCTTGCCATATTCTGGGTAATACAGTGTTAATTTTTAATTTTCCACTTTTTTCACGGTTTCTTGCCATATTCTGTGTCTGATAGTGTGAATTTTTAATTTTCAAGTTTTTCAGGGTTTCTCGCCATATTCCGGGTCCTTCAGTGTGAATTTTTAATTTTCCAAGTTTTTCAGGTTTTTTCATCATATTCTGGGGTCCTACAGTTTGATTTTCTCATTTCCACTTTTTTTCAGTTTTTCTTGCCATATTCCAGGTCCTTTTCTGTGAATTGTTAATTTTACACGTTTTTTTTTTTTTATTTCTTGCCATATACTGGTTGATACAGTGTGAATTTTTAATTTTCACTTTTTTCAGGGTTTCTCGGCAAATTCTGGGTCCTGCAGTGTGATTTTCTCATTTTCGACCTTTTTCAAGTTTTTTCGTAATTCTGGGTCCTACAGTGTTTTTTTCTCATTTTCCACCTTTTTCAATTTTTCTCGCCATATTTGGGGTCCTTCAATGTGAGTTTTTAATTTTCTACTTTTACAGGGTTTCTCGCCATTGTCTGAGTCCTACAGTGTGTATTTTTAATTTTCCACATTTTTCAGGGTTTCTGGCATATTCTGGATCCTAAATTTTGAATTTCTCATTTTCGTCATTTTTCAAGTTTTATTGCAATTCTGGGTCCTACAGTGTGATTATTCTCATTTTCCACCGTTTTCAGGTTTTCTCGCCATATTTGGGGTCCTTCAGTGTGAGTTTTTAATTTTCTACTTTTTTCAGGGTTTCTCGCCATATTCTGGGTCCTTCAGTGTGAGTTTTTAATTTTACTTGTTTTTCAGGTTTTTTGTCATATTCTGGGTCCTTCAGTGTGAATTTTTAATATTCCACATTTTTCAGGTTTTTTAGTCATATTCTGCATCTTACAGTGTGATTTTCTCATTTCCACGTTTTTCAGGTTTTCTTGCCATATTCCAGGTCCTGTTCTGTGAATTTTTAATTTTCCACGTTTTTTTTTAATTTCTTGCCATATTCTGGTTAATACAGTGTGAATTTTTAATTTTCCACTTTTTTCATGGTTTCTCGCCATATTCTGAGTCCGACAGTGTGAAATTTTAATTTTCACTTTTTTCAGGGTTTCTTGGCATATACTGAGTCCTGGAGTGTGATTTTCTCATTTTCGACGTTTTTCAAGTTTTTTCGTAATTCTGAGTCCTACAGTGTAATTTTCTCATTTTCCACCTTTTTCAGGTTTTCTCGCCATATTTGGGGGTCCTTCCGTGTGAGTTTTTATTTTCTACATTTTTCAGGGTTTCTCGCCATATTCTGGGTCCCTCAGTGTGAGATTTTAATTTTCTACTCTTATCAGGGTTTCTCGGCATATTCTGGATCCTACAGTGTGATTTTCTCATTTTCAACCTTTTTCAGGTTTTTCTACCCATAATCTGGGTCCTTTAGTGTGATTTTTAAATTTTCCTCGTTTTTTTAGGTTTTCCTCGCCATATTCCGGGTCCCTCTGTGTGAATTTTTAATTTTCCCACCGTTTTTCAGGTTTTTTCATCATATTCTGGCGTCCTACAGTGTGATTTTCTCATTTCCACGTTGTTCATGTTTTCTTGCCATAATCCAGGTCCTTTTCTGTGAATTTTTAATTTTCCATGTTTTTTTTTTGTATTTCTTGCCATATTCTGGTTAATACAGTGTGAATCTTTAATTTTCCACTTTTTCACAGATTCTCGCCATATTCTGTGCGACAGTGTGAATTTTTACTTTTCACTTTTTTCAGGGTTTCTGGACATATTCTGGGTCCTGCAGTGTGATTTTCTCATTTTCCACCTTTTTCAGGTTTTCTCGCCATATTTGGGGTCCTTCCATGTGACTTTTTAATTTTCTACTCTTTTCAGGGTTTCTCGGCATATTCTGGGTCCTACAGTATGATTTTCTCTTTTTCAACATTTTTCACATTTTCTTCCCAAATTGGGGTCCTTCAGTGTGAATTTTTATTTTTCTATTTTTTTTCAGGTTTTCTCGCCATATTCTGGGTCCTTCAGTGTGAGATTTTAATTTTCGTCCTTTTTTAGGTTTTCTCGCCATATTCAGGATCCTTCACTGTGAATTTTTAATTTTCCACGTTTTTTCTGATTTTTTCGTCATATTCTGGGGTCCTACAGTGTGATTTTCTCATTTCCACCTTTTTCAGGTTTTTTTTTTTTTTTGCCATATTCCAGGTCCTTTTCTGTGAATTTTTAATTTTCCACGTTTTTTTTTGTATTTCTTGCCATATTCTGGTTAATATAGTGTGAATTTTTAATTTTCCACTATTTTCATGGTTTAGCGCCATATTCTGGGTCCAACAGTGTGAATTTTTAATTTTCACTTTTTTCAGTGTTTCTCGGCATATTCTGGGTCCTACAGTGTGATTTTATCATTTATGACGTTTTTCAAGTTTTTTCGTAATTCTGGGTCCTACAGTGTGATTATTCTCATTTTCAAACTTTTTCAGGTTTTCTCCCCATATTCGGGGTCCTTCAGTGTGAGATTTTAATTTTCCTCCTTTTTTAGGTTTTCTCGCCATATTCCGATTCCCTCAGTGTGAATTTTTAATTTTACACATTTTCAGGGTTTTTTTTTTTGTAATATTCTGGGGTCCTACAGTGTGATTTTCTCATTTCCACGTTTTTCAGGTTTTCTTGCCATATTCCAGGTCCTTTTCTGTGAATTTTTAATTTTCCACGTTTTTTTTTTAATTTCTTGCCATATTCTGGTTAATACAGTTTGAATTTTTAATTTTCCACTTTATTCATGGTTCATCACCATATTCTGGGTTTGACAGTGTGAATTTTTAATTTTCACTTTTTTCAGTGTTTCTTGGCATATTCTGGGTCCTGCAGTGTGATTTTCTCATTTCCACGTTTTTCAAGTTTTTTTGGAATTCTGGGTCCTACAGTGTGAGTTTCTCATTTTCCAGATTTTTCAGGATTTCTCGCCATATTTGGGGTCCTTATGTGTGAGTTTTTAATTTTCTACTTTTTTCAGGGTTCCTCGCCATATTCTGGGTCCTACGGAGTGTACTTTAATTTTCCACGTTTTTCAGGGTTTCTCGCCATATTCTGGGTCCTACAGTGTGATTTTCTCATTTATGACGTTTTTTCAAGTTTTTTTCCAATTCTGGGTCCTACAGTGTGATTATTCTCATTTTCAAACTTTTTCACGTTTTCTCCACATATTCGGGGTCCTTCAGTGTGAATTTATTTTTCTACTTTTTTCAGGTTTTCTCGCCATATTCTGGGTCCTTCAATGTGAGTTTTCAATTTTCCTCATTATTTTAGGTTTTCTCGCCATATTCCGGGTCCTTCAGTGTGAATTTTTAATTTTCCACTTTTTCAGGTTTTTTCATCATATTCTGGGGTCCTACAGTGTGATTTTCTCATTTTCAACCTTTTCAGGTTTTCTATCTATATTCTGGGTCCTTTAGTGTGATTTTTAAATTTTCCTCGTTTTTTTTAGGTTTTCTCGCCATATTCCAGGTCCCTCAGTGTGAATTTTTAATTTTCTATGTTTTTCAGGTTTTTTCATCATATTCTGGCGTCCTAAAGTTGATTTTCTCATTTCCACGTTTTTCATGTTTTCTTGCCGTAATCCAGGTCCTTTTGTGTGAATTTTTAATTTTCCATTTTTTTGTATTTCTTGCCATATTCTGGTTAATACAGTGTGAATCTTTAATTTTCCAATTTTTCACAGATTCTCGCCATATTCTGTGCGACAGTGTGAATTTTTACTTTTCACTTTTTTCAGGGTTTCTGGACATATTCTGGGTCCTGCCGTGTGATTTTCTCATTTTCCACCTTTTTCAGGTTTTCTCGCCATAATGGGGTCCTTCCATGTGACTTTTTAATTTTCTACTCTTTTCAGGGTTTCTCAGCATATTCTGGGTCCTACAATGTGATTTTCTCATTTTCAACATTTTTCACATTTTCTTCCCAAATTGGGGTCCTTCAGTGTGAATTTTTAATTTTCTATTTTTTTTCAGCTTTTCTCGCCATATTCTGGGTCCTTCAGTGTGAGATTTTAATTTTCCTCCTTTTTTAGGTTTTCTCGCCATATTCAGGATCCTTCACTGTGAATTTTTAATTTTCCACGTTTTTCTGGTTATTTCGTCATATTCTGGTGTCCTACAGTGTGATTTTCTCATTTCCACCTTTTTCAGGTTTTTTTTTTTTTTTTTTTTTTTGCCATATTCCGGGTCCTTTTCTGTGAATTTTTAATTTTCCACGTTTTTTTTATTTCTTGCCATATTCTGGTTAATATAGTGTGAATTTTTAATTTTTCAGTATTTTCATGGTTTATCACCATATTCTGGGTCCAACAGTGTGAATTTTTAATTTTCACTTTTTTCAGTGTTTCTCGGCATATTCTGGGTCCTACAGTGTGATTTTATCATTTATGACGTTTTTCAAGTTTTTTCGTAATTCTGGGTCCTACAGTGTGATTATTCTCATTTTCAAACTTTTTCAGGTTTTCTCCCCATATTCGGGGTCCTTCAGTGTGAGTTTTTAATTTTCCCTTTTTTCAGGTTTTCTCGCCATATTCTAGGTCCTTCAGAGTGATATTTTAATTTTCCTCCTTTTTTAGGTTTTCTCTCCATATTCTGATTCCCTCAGTGTGAATTTTTAATTTTCCACGTTTTCAGGTTTTTTTTGTCATATTCTGGGGTCCTACAGTGTGATTTTCTCATTTCCACGTTTTTCAGGTTTTCTTGCCATATTCCAGGTCCTTTTCTGTGAATTTTTAATTTTCCACATTTTTTTTTGAATTTCTTGCCATATTCTGGTTAATACAGTTTGAATTTTTAATTTTCCACTTTATTCATGGTTCATCGCCATATTCTGGGTCTGACAGTGTGAATTTTTAATTTTCACTTTTTTCAGTGTTTCTTGGCATATTCTGGGTCCTGCAGTGTGATTTTCTCATTTCCACGTTTTTCAAGTTTTTTTGGAATTCTGGGTCCTACAGTGTGAGTTTCTCATTTTCCAGCTTTTTCACGATTTCTCGCCATATTTGGGGTCCTTCTGTGTGAGTTTTTAATTTTCTACTTTTTTCAGGGTTCCTCGCCATATTCTGGGTCCTACAGAGTGTATTTTAATTTTCCACGTTTTTCAGGGTTTCTCGCCATATTCTGGGTCCTACAGTGTGATTTTCTCATTTATGACGTTTTTCAAGTTTTTTCCCAATTCTGGGTCCTACAGTGTGATTATTCTCATTTTCAAACTTTTTCACGTTTTCTCCACATATTCGGGGTCCTTCAGTGTGAATTTATTTTTCTACTTTTTTCAGGTTTTCTCGCCATATTCTGGGTCCTTCAGTGTGAGTTTTCAATTTTCCTCATTTTTTTAGGTTTTCTCGCCATATTCCGGGTCCTTCAGTGTGAATTTTTAATTTTCCACTTTTTCAGGTTTTTTCATCACATTCTGGGGTCCTACAGTGTGATTTTCTCATTTCCATGTTTTTAGGTTTTCTTGCCATAAACCAGGTCCTTCTGTGAATTTTTAATTTTAAACGTTTTTTTTTTATATTTCTTGCCATATTCTGGTTAATACAGTGTGAATTTTTAATTTTCCACTTTTTCCATGGTGTATCGCCATATTCTGGGTCCGACAATGCGAATTTTCAATTTTCACTTTTTTCAGGGTTTCTTTGGCATATTCGGGGTCCTGCAGTGTAATTTTCTCATTTTCGAATTTTTTCGAGTTTTTTCGTAATTCTGGGTCCTACAGTGCGATTATTCTCATTTTCAACCTTTTTCAACTTTTCTCCACATATTCGGGGTCCTTAAGTGTGAATTTTTAATTTTCTACTTTTTTTCAGGGTTTCTTGCCATATTATTGGTCCTACAGCGTGTGTTTTTAATTTTCCACGGTTTTCAGGTTTTTTTGTTATATTCTGGGTCCTTCAGTGTGAATTTTTAATAATCCACATTTTTCAGGTTTTTTCTTCATATTCTCCGTCTTACATTGTGATTTTCTCATTTCCACGTTTTTCAGGTTTTCTTGCTATATTCCAGGTCCTATTCTGTGAATTTTTAATTTTCCTCATTTTTTTTTGAATTTCTTGCCATATTCTGGTTAATACAGTGTGAATTTTTAATTTTCCACTTTTTTCATGGTTTATCGCCATATTCTCGGTCCGACAGTGTGAAATTTTAATTTTCACTTCTTTCAGGATTTCTCGGCACATTCTGAGTCCTGCATGTCATTTTCTCATTTTCGACGTTTTTCAAGTTTTTTCATATTTCCGGGTCCTACAGTGTGATTATTTTCATTTTCAACCTTTTTCAGCGTTTCTCCACATATTCGGGGTCCTTCAGTGTGAATTTTTAATTTTCTACTTTTTTCAGGTTTTCTCGCCATATTCCCGGTCCTTCAGTGTGAATTTTTAATTTTCCACGTTTTCAGGTTTGTTCATCATATGCTAGGGTCCTACAGTGTGATTATCTAATTTCCACGATTTTCGGGTTTTCTTGACATATTCCAGGTCCTTTTTTGTGAATTTTTAATTTTCCACGTTTTTTTGGTATTTCTTGCCATATTCTGGTTAATACAGTGTGACTATTTAATTTTTCACTTTTTTTATGGTTTATTGCCATATTCTGGTTCCAAGAGTGTGAATTTTAAATTTTCACTTTTTTCAGTGTTTCTCGGCATATTCTGTTTCCTGCAGTGTGATTTTCTTATTTTCGACGTTTTTCAAGTTTTTTCGTACTTCTGGGTCCTACAGTGTGATTTTCTCTTTTTCCACCTTTTTCAGGTTTTCTCGCCATATTTGGGGTCCTTCCGTGTGAATTTTTAATTTTCTACTTTTTTCAGGGTTTCTCGCCATATTCTTGGTCCTACAGCGTGTATTTTTAATTTTCCACGGGTGTCAGGTTTTTTTGTCATATTCTGTTTCCTTCAGTGTGAATTTTTAATATTCCACATTTTTCAGGTTTTTTCTTCATATTCTCCATCTTACAGTGTGATTTTCTCATTTCCATGTTTTTCAGGTTTTCTTGCCATATTCCAGGTCCTATTCTGTGAATTATTAAATTTTCCACGTTTTTTTTTGAATTTCTTGTCATATTCTGGTTAGTACAGTGTGAATTTTCAATTTTCCACTTTTTTCATGGTTTAATGCCATATTCTGGGTTCTGACAGTGTGAATTTTTAATTTTCACTTTTTTCAGGGTTTCTCGGCATATTCTGGGTCCTGCAGTGTCATTTTCTCATTTTCGACGTTTTTCAAGGTTTTTCGTAATTCTGGGTCCTACCGTGTAATTTTCTCATTTTCCACCTTTTTCAGGTTTTCTCGCCATATTTGTGGTTCTTCTGTGTGAGTTTTTAATTTTCTACTTTTTTCAGGTTTTCTTGCCATATTCTGGGTCCTTCAGTGTGCGTTTGTAATTTTCTACTTCTTTCAGGGTTTCTTGGCATATTTGGATCCTATAGTGTGATTATTCTCATTCTCCACCTTTTTCAGATTTTCTCGCTATATTCCGGGTCCTTCAGTGTTAGTTTGTAATATTCTACTTTTTTCAGGGTTTCTCGGCATATTCTGGGTCCTACAGTGTGATTTTCTCATTTTCCACCTTTTTCAGGTTTTCTCGCCACATTTGAAGTCCTTCACTGTGAATTTTTAATTTTCCAAGTATTTCAGATTTTTTCGTCATATTCTAGGTTCTTCAGTGTGAATTTTTAATATTCCACGTTTTTTAGGTTTTTTCGTCATATTCTGCGTCCTACAGTGTGATTTTCTCATTTTCAACTTTTTCTGTTTTTTGGGTTGTATTTCAGGTCATTCAGTGTGAATTTTTATTTTCACGTTTTTTGGTATTTCTTGCCATATTCTGGGGAATACAGTGTGAATTTTTAATTTTCCACTTTATTCATGGTTTCTAGTCATATTCTGGGTTCGACAGTGTGAATTTTTAATTTTCACGTTTTTCAGGTTTTATAGGCATATTTTGGGTCCTGCAGTGTGATTTTTCTCATTTTCCACGTTTTTCAAGTTTTTTCGCCATATCTGGGGTCCTTCACTGTGAGTTTTTAATTTTCTACTTTTTTTCGGAGTTTCTCGCCATATTCTGGGTCCGATAGTGTGAATTTTTAATTTTCACGCTTTTCAGGGTTTCTCAGCATATTCTGGGTCCTGCAGTGTGATTTTCTCATTTTCCACCTTTTAAGGTTTACTCTCCATATTTGGGGTCCTTCACTGTGAGTTTTAAATTTTCTCCTTTTTTTTCCGGATTTCTCAACCTATTCTGGGTCTGATAGTGTGAATTTTTAATCTTCCAAGTTTTTCAGGGTTTCTCGGCTTATTCTGGGTCCTGCAGTGTGATTTTCTCATTTTCCAAGTTTTTCAAGTTTTTTCGTAATTCTGGGTCCTACAGTGTGATTTTCTCATTTTCCAACTTATTCAGGTTTCTTGCCATATTCTGTGTCCTACATTGTGAATTTTTAATTTCCAACGTTTTTGAGGGTTTCTTGCCATATTCTATTCCTGCAGTGTGAATTTTTAATTTTCCACGTTTTTCAGTGTTTCTCACCATATTGCGTGTCATGCAGTTTGAATTTTTAATTTTCCATATTTTTCGGGTTTTTTCGTCATATTCTGGGTCCTACAGTGTGAATATTTAATTTTCCATGTGTTTCAGGTTTTCTTGCCATATTCCAGGTCCTTAGTGTGAATTTTTAATTTTCCACGTCTTTCACTGTTTCTCCCATTATTCTGTGTCCTGCATTGTGGATTTTTAATTTTCCACGTTTTTCATGGTTTCTTGCCATATTCTGGGTCCTAGAGTGTGAATTTTAATTTTCTACGTTTTTCATGGTTTCTTGCCATATTCTGTGTCCTACATTGCGAATTTTTCATTTTCACGTTTTTAAGGGTTTCTCGGCATATTCTGGGTTCTACAGTGTGATTTTCTCAATTTTGACGTTTTTCAAGTTTTTTCGCAATTCTGGGTCCTAAAGTGTGATTTTCTCCTTTTCCACCTTTTTCAGGTTTTCTCCCCATATTCGGGGTCCTTCAGTGTGAGTTTTTAATTTTCTACTTTTTTCAGGGTTTCTTCCTATATTCTGGGTCCTACAGTGTGAATTTTTAATTTTCCAAGTTTTTAAATTTTTTTCCTCATATTTGGGTCCTACAGTGTGATTTAATCATTTTCCACCTTTTTCAGGTTTTCTCGGCATATTTGTTGGTCCTAGAGTGTGAATTTTTAATTTCCCACGTTTTTCAAGGTTTCCTTCAATATTCTGGTCCTACAGTGTGAATTTTTAATTTTCCACGTTTTTCAGTGTATCTTGCCATATTCTGTGTCCTACAGTGTGAATATTTAATTTTCCATGTTTTTTCGGTTTTCTTGCCATATTCTTGGTCCTTCAGTGTGAGTTTTTAATCTTCCTCGTTTTTAATGTTTTCTCGCCATATTCCGGGTCCTTTGGTGTAAATTTTTAATTTCCAACGTTTTTTAATGTTTCTTGCCATATTCTGGTCCTACAGTTTGAATTTTTAATTTTCCACGTTTTTAAGTTTTTTTCGTCATATTCAGGTTCCTACAGTGTGATTATTCTCATTTTCCATCTTTTTCAGGTTTTCTCGCCATATTCGGTGTCCTTCACTGTGAATTTTTAATTTTCTACTTTTTTCAGGTTTCCTCGCCATGTTTTGGGTCCTTCAGTGTGAGTTTTTAATTTTCCTTGTTTTTAAGGTTTTCTTGCCATATTCCAGTTCCTTCAGTGTGAATTTTTAATTTTCCACGTTTTTCAGGTTTTTTTTGGTGTTCTAAAGTGTGATTTTTCTCATTTCCACGTTTTTCAGGTTTTCTTGCATTTTCCAGGTCCTACAGTGTGAATTTTAAATTTTCCACGTTTTTCAGTGTTTCTGGCCATATTGTGGGTAATACAGTGTGAATTTTTAATTTTCCACTTTTTTCATGTTTTCTAGTCATATTCTGGGTCCGACAGTGTGAATTTTTAATTTTCACGTTTTTCAGCTTTTATAGGCATATTCTGGGTCCTGCAGTGTGATTTTTCTCATTTTCCACGTATTTCAAGGTTTTTTTGCCATATCTGGGGTCCTTCACTGTGAGTTTTTAATTTTCTACATTTTTTCGGAGTTTCTCGCCATATTCTGGGTACGATAGTGTGAATTTTTATTTTTCACGCTTTTCAGGGTTTCTCGGCATATTCTGGGTCCTGCAGTGTGATTTTCTCATTTTCCACCTTTTAAGGTTTTCTGGCCATATTTGGGGTCCCTCACTGTGAGTTTTTAATTTTCTACTTTTTTTCGGGATTTTTCCTCATATTCTGGGTTCGATAGTGTGAATTTTTAATTTTCCAAGTTTTTCAGGGTCTCTCGGCTTATTCTGGGTCCTACAGTGTGATTTTCTCATTTTCCACCTTTTCTGTTTTTCTCGCCATATTCGGGGTCCTTCAGTGTGAGTTTTTAATTTTCTACTTTTATCAGGTTTTCTCGTCATATTCTGGGTCCTTCAGTGTGAGTTTTTAATTTTCCTTGTTTTTCAGGTTTTCTCGCCATATTCTATGTCCTTCAGTGATTTTTTTCATTTTCACGTTTTTCAGGTGTTCTTGCCATATTCCAGGTCCTTCAGTGTGAATTTTTTAAATTTCCACGTTTTTCAGTATTTCTCGCCATATTCTGGGTAATACAGTGTGAATTTTTAATTTTCCACTTTTTTCATGGATTCTCGCCATATTCTGGGTCCGACAGTGTGAATTTTTAATTTTCACGTTCTTCAGGATTTCTCGGAAAATTCTGGGTCCTGCAGTGTATGTTCTCATTTTCCAGGTTTTTCAAATTTTTTCATAATTCAGGATCCTACAGTGTGATTTTCTCATTTTCCACCTGTTTCAGGTTTTCTCGACATATTTGGGGTTCTTCAGTGTGAGTTTTTAATTTTCCACCTTTTTCAGTATTTCTCCCCATATTCTGGGTCCTACAGTGTGAATATTTAATTTTCCATATTTTTTATGTTTTCTTGCCATATTTTGGGTCCTTCAGTGTGAGTTTTTTCATTGTCCTTGTTTTTCAGTTTTTCTCACCATATTCTGGGTCCTTCAGTGTGAATTTTTAATTTTTCACATTTTTCAGGTTTTTTCGTCATATTCTGGGTCCTACAGTGTGATTTTCTCATTTTCCAACTTTTTCAGGTTTTTTGGCATATTCTGGGTTCTACATTGTGAATTTTTAATTTCCAACGTTTTTCAGGGATTCTTAACATATTCTATTCCTGCAGTGTGAATTTTTAATTTTCCACGTTTTTCAGTGTTTCTCGCCATATTCCGTGTCATGCAGTTTGAATTTTTAATTTTCCACGTTTTTCAGGTTTTTTCGTCATATTCTGGGTCCTACAGTGTGAATATTTAATTTTCCATGTGTTTCAGGTTTTCTTGCCATATTCCAGGTCCTTCAGTGTCAATTTTTAATTTTTCACATTTTTCAAGGTTTCCTGCCGTATTCTGGTTCTACTGTGTGAATTTTTAATTTTCCACGTCTTTCACTGTTTCTCCCAATATTCAGGGTCCTGCAGTGTGAATTTTTAATATTCCACGTTTTTCATGGTTTCTTGCCATATTCTGGGTCCTACAGTGTGAATTTTTAATTTTCCTCGTTTTTCATGGTTTCTGGCCATATTCTGGGTCCTACATTGCGAATTTTTCATATTCACGTTTTTAAGGGTTTCTCGGCATATTCTGGGTCCTACAGTGTGATTTTCTCAATTTCGACGTTTTTCAAGTTTTTTCGCAATTCTGGGTCCTACAGTGTGATTTTCTCATTTTCCACCTTTTTCAGGTTTTCTCCCCATATTCGGGGTCCTTCAGTGTGAGTTTTTAATTTTCTACTTATTCAGGGTTTCTTCCTATATTCTGGGTCCTACAGTGTGAATTTTTAATTTTCCAAGTTTTTAAGTTTTTTTCCTCATATTTGGGTCCTACAGTGTGATTTAATCATTTTCCACCTTTTTCAGGTTTTCTCGGCATATTTGTTGGTCCTAGAGTGTGAATTTTTAATTTCCCACGTTTTTCAAGGTTTCCTTCAATATTCTGGTCCTACAGTGTGAATTTTTAATTTTCCACGTTTTTCAGTGTTTCTTGCCATATTCTGGGTCCTACAGTGTGAATATTTAATTTTCCATGTTTTTCGGTTTTCTTGCCATATTCTTGGTCCTTCAGTGTGAGTTTTTAATTTTCTACTTTTATCAGGTTTTCTCGTCATATTCTGGGTCCTTCAGTGTGAGTTTTTAATTTTCCTTGTTTTTCAGGTTTTCTCGCCATATTCCATGTCCTTCAGTGATTTTTTTCATTTTCACGTTTTTCAGGTGTTCTTGCCATATTCCAGGTCCTTCAGTGTGAATTTTTTAAATTTCCACGTTTTTCAGTATTTCTCGCCATATTCTGGGTAATACAGTGTGAATTTTGAATTTTCCACTTTTTTCATGGTTTCTCGCCGTATTCTGGGTCCTACATTGCGAATTTTTCATTTTCACGTTTTTAAGGTTTTCTCGGCATATTCTGGGTCCTACAGTGTGATTTTCTCAATTTCGACGTTTTTCAAGATTTTTCGAAATTCTGGGTCCTACAGTGTGATTTTCTCATTTTCCACCTTTTTCAGGTTTTCTCCCCATATTCGGGGTCCTTCATTGTGAGTTTTTAATTTTCTACTTTTTTCAGGGTTTCTTCCTATATTCTGGGTCCTACAGTGTGAATTTTTAATTTTCCAAGTTTTCAAGTTTTTTTCGTCATATTTGGGTCCTACAGTTTGATTTAATCATTTTCCACCTTTTTCATGTTTTTCTCGGCATAATTTTGGTCCTAGAGTTAGAATTTTTAATTTCCCACGTTTTTCAAGGTTTCCTTCAATATTCTGGTCCTACAGTGTGAATTTTTAATTTTCCACGTTTTTTTTTTTTATATTTTTATTACATATTTTCCTCAATTACATTTCCAATACTATCCCAAAAGTCCCCCATAGCGCCCCCCACTTCCCTACCTAACCATTCCCATTCTTTTGGCCCTGGCATTCCCCTATATTGGGGCATATAAAGTTTGCAAGTCCAAAGGGCCTCTCTTTCCATTGATGGCCGACTAGGCCATCTTTCGATACATATGCAGCTAGAGACAAGAGCTCCAGGGTTCTGGTTAGTACATCATGTTGTTCCAACAATAGGGTTGCAGATCCCTTTAGCTCCTTGGGTACTTTCTCTAGCTTCTCCATTGGGAGCCCTGTGATACATCCAATAGCTGACTGTGAACATCCACTCCTGTGTTTGCTAGGCCCCGGCATCGTCTCACAAGAGACAGCTATATTTGGGTCTTTTCAGCAAAATCTTGCTAGTGTATGCAATGGTGTTAGCGTTTAGAAGCTGATTATGGGACGGATCCCTGGATACGGCAGTCTCTAAATTGTCCATCCTTTCATCACATTATCTCATTTTCACCTTTTTCAGGTTTTCTTGCTATATTCCAGGTCCTTCAGTGTGAATTTTTAATTTTCCACGTTTTTCAAGGTTTCTTGCCATATTCTGGTCCTAAAGTGTGAATTTTGAATTTTCCCCATTTTTTAGTGTTTCTCACCATATCCTGGGTCCTACAGTGTTAATATTTAATTTTCCATGTTTTTCAGGTTTTCTCGCCATAGTCTGGGTATTTCAGTGTGAGTTTTTAATTTTCCTGGTTTTTCAGGTTCTCTAGCCATATTCAAGGTTCTTCAGTGTGAATTTTTATTTTTCCACGTTTTTCAGGTTTTTTCATCATATTCTGGGTTCTACAGTGTGATTTTCTCATTTCCACGATTTTCAGGTTTTCTTGCCATATTCCAGGTCCTTCAGTGTGACTTTTTAATTTTCAACGTTTTTCAGTGTTTCTCGCCATATTGTGGGTAATACAGTGTGAATTTTTAATTTTCCACTTTTTTCATGGTTTCTTGCCATATTCTGGGTCCGACAGTGTGAATTTTTAATTTTCATGTTTTTCAGGGTTTCTTGGCATAACTGGGTCCTGTACTGTGATTTTCTCATTTTCCACTTTTTTCAAGTTTTTTCGCAATTCTGTGTCCTACAGTGTAATTTTCTCATTTTCCACCTTTTTCAGGTTTTCGCACTGTATTAGGGTTCCTTTTGTGTGAGTTTTTTAATTTCTACTTTTTTCAGGGTTTCTCGGTATATTCTGGGTCCTGCAGTGTGATTTTCTCATTTCCATGTTTTTGAAGTTTTTTCCTAATTCTGGGTCCTACAGTGTGATTTTCTCATTTTCCACATTTTTTAGGTTTTCGCGCAGTATCCGGGGGTCCTTTTGTTTGAGTTTTTTAATTTCTACTTTTTTCAGGGTTTCTCGCCATATTCCGGGTCCTACAGAGTGCATTTTTAATTTTTTAAGTTTTTCATGGTTTCTCTGCATATTCTGCGTCCTACAGAGTGACTTTCTCATTTTCGACCCTTTTCAAGTTTTTTAGTAATTCTGGGTCCTACAGTGTGAGTTTCTCATTTTCCACCTTTTTCAGGTTTTCTTGCCATATACGGGGTCCTACAGTGTGAATTTTTAATTTTAAACGTTTTTTCGTCATATTCTGGTCCTACAGTGTGATTTTCTCATTTTCCACCTTTTTCAGTTTTTCTCGCCATATTCTGGGTCCTTCAGTGTGAGTTTTTAATTTTCCTCGTTTTTCAGGTTTTCTCGCCATATTTTGGTCCTTCAGTGTGAATTTTAATTTTCCACGTTTTTCAGGTTTTTTCGTCATATTCTGTGTTCTACAGTGTGATTTTCTCATTTCCACGATTTTCAGGTTTTCTTGCCATATTCCAGGTCCTTCAGTGTGAGTTTTTAATTTTTTACTTTTTTTCAGGGTTTCTCACCATATTCTGGTTCCTACAGCGTGTATTTTTAATTTTCCACTTTTTCAGGGTTTCTCCTCATATTCTGGGTCCTACAGTGTGATTTTCTCATTTTCGAAGTGTTTCAAGTTTTTTTCGCAATTCTGGGTCCTACAGTTTGATTTTCTCTTTTTCTACCTTTTTCAGGTTTTCTCACCATATATGGGGTCCTAAAGTGTGAATTTTTAATTTTTAACGTTTATAAGTTTTTTTTCGTCATATTCTGGGTCCTACAGTATGATTTTCTTATTTTCCACCTTTTTCAGGTTTACTTGCCATATTCGGGGTCCTTCAGTGTGATTTTTTTCATTATCCCTGTTTTTCAGGGTTTCTCGCCATTTTTCAGGTCATTCTGTGTGTGCATTTTTATTTTGAAATTTTTCAGTGATTTTATCGCCATATTCTAGGTATTACAGCATGATTTTCTCATTTTTTGATTCTTTCATGGTTTGTCACCATATTTCAGGTCCTACAGTGTGATTTTCTCATTTTTCGTCTTTTTCAGGTTTTATCACCATATTCCTGGTCCTACAGTGTGATTTTCTCATTTTCCACATTTTTCAGGATTTCTTGCCATATTACAGGCCTTCAGTGTGATTTTTTCATTATCCATGTTTTTCAAGGTTTCTCGCCATATTCCAGGTCCTTCATTATGAATAAATAATTATCCATGTTTTTCAGGGTTTCTCACCATATTCTGGGACCTACAGTTTGATTTTCTCATGTTTCGACTTTTTCAGTTTCTCACCATATTCCAGTTCTTACAGTGTTATTTCCTCATTTTCCACATTATTCAGGATATCTCGCCATTTTCCAGGGTCCTTCAGTGTGAGTTTTTAATTTTCCCACATTTTTCAGGGTTTATCGCCATATTCCATGACCTTCAGTGTGATTTTTTTCATTATCCACGTTTTTCTGGGTTTCTCGCCATATTTCAGGTCCTTCTGTGTGAGTTTTTTATTTTCGAGATTTTTCAGTGATTTTATCGCCATATTCTAGGTATTACAGTTTTTCAGAAAAATGATTTTCTCATTTTTCAGTTCTTTCACGGTTTGTCACCATATTTCAGGTCCTACAGTGTGATTTTCTCATTTTTCGACTTTTTCAGGTTTTCTCACCATATTCCAGGTCCTACAGTGTGATTTTCTCATTTTTCGACTTTTTCAGGGTTTATCACCATATTCCAGGTCCTACAGTGTGATTTTCTCATTTTTCACATTTTCAGGATTTCTTGCAATATTCCAGGCTTTAAGTGTGATTTTTTTAATTATCCACGTTTTTCAGTGTTTCTCGCCATATTCCAAGTCCTACAGTGTGCTTTTCTCATTTTCCACATTATTCAGGATTTCTTGCCATATTCCAGGCCTTCAGTGTCAGTTTTTAATTATCCATATTGTTTAGGGTTTCTCGCCATATTCCATTACTACAGTATGATTTTTCTCATTTTTCGACTTTTTCAGGGTTTCTCACCATATTCCAGGACCTAATGTGTTATTTTCTCATTTTCCACATTATTCAGGATATCTCTCCATTTTCCAGGTTCTTCAGTGTGAGTTTTTAATTTTCCACATTTTTCAGGGTTTATTGCCATATTCCAGGTCCTTCAGTGTGATTTTTTTAATTATCCACGTTTTTCAGGGTTTCTTGCCATATTTCAGGTCCTTCTTTGTGAGTTTTTTATTTTCGAGATTTTTCAGTGATTTTATCGCCATATTATAGGTATTACAGTATGATTTTCTCATTTTTCGATTCTTTCATGGTTTGTACCATATTTCAGGTCCTACAGTGTGATTTCCTCATTTTTCGACTTTTTCAGGGTTTATCACCATATTCCAGGTCCTACAGTGTGATTTTCTCATTTTCCACATTTTTCAGGATTTCTTGCAATATTCCAGGCTTTAAGTGTGATTTTTTTAATTATCCACGTTTTTCATTGTTTCTCGCCATATTCCAAGTCCTACTGTGTGCTTTTCTCATTTTCCATATTTTTTAAAATTTCTCGCCATATTCTAGGTCCTTCATTGTGAGTTTTAATTTTCGACATTTATCAGCATTTATCGCTATATTCTAGGTACTACAGTAAGATATTCTCATTTTTCGACATTTTCAGGGTTTCTCACCATATTCCAGGTCCTACAGTGTGATTTCCTCATTTTTCGAAAAAAGTAGAAAATTAAAAATACACGCTGTAGTACCCAAAATATGGCGAGAAACCCTGAAAAAAGTAGAAAATTAAAAACTCACACTGAAGGACCCCAAATATAGCGAGAAAACCTGGAAAAGGTGGAAAATGAGAAAATCATACTGTAGGACACAGTAATGCGAAAAAAAAATGATAAAAGTGGAAAATGAGAAAAATCACACTGTAGGACCCAGAATATGCTGAGAAACCCTGAAAAACGTGGAAAATAAAAATACACTCTGTAGGACGCAGAATATGGCAAGAAACCATGAAAAAAGTAGAAAATTAAAAACTCACACTGAAGGACCCCGATTATGGCGAGAATACCTGAAAAAGGTGGAAAATGAGAAAATCACACCGTAGGACCTGGAATATGGTGATAAACCTTGAAAAAGTCGAAAAATGAGAAAAACACACTGTAGGAAATGAAATATGGTGACAAACCATTAAAGAAACGAAAAATGAGAAAATCATACTCTAATACCTAGAATATGGTGATAAAAACACTGAAAAATCTCGATTATGGCAAGAAAACATGAAAAAAGTGGAAAATTAATAATTCACACTATATTACCCATAATATGGCTAGATATACTGAAAAAACGTGGAAACTTAAAAATTCACAATGAAGGACCTGGAATACGGCAAGAAAACCTGAAAAAGGTGGAAATGAGAAAATCACACTGTAAGACCCAGAATATGACGAAAAAAAACAGAAAAATGTGGAAAATTAAAAATTCACACTATATTACCCATAATATGGCTAGATATACTGAAAAAATGTGGAAATTTAAAAATTCACAATGAAGGACCTGGAATACGACAAGAAAACCTGAAAAAGGTGGAAATGAGAAAATCACACTGTAAGACCCAGAATATGACGAAAAAACCAGAAAAATGTGGAAAATTAAAAATTCACACTGAAGGACCCCGAATATGTCGAGAAAACCGGAAAAACGAGGAAAATTAAAAACTCACACTGAAGGACCCCAAATATGGGGATAAACCTGAAAAAGTAGAAAATTAGAAAATCACACTGGAGGACCCAGAATTACGTTAAAACTCGAAAAACGTGGAAAATGAGAAAATCACACTTCAGGACCCAGAATATGCCAAGAAACCCTGAAGAACATGAAAATTAAAAATTCACACTGTGGGACACAGAATATGGCGAGAATCCATGAAAAAAGTGGAAAATTAAAAATTCACACAATATTACGCAGAATATGGCAAGAAATACTGAAAAACGTGGAAAATTAAAAATTCACACTGAAGGACCTGGAATATGGCAAGAAAACCTGAAAAACGTGGAAATGAGAAAATCATACTGTAGGACCCAGAATATGACTAAAAATCCTGGAAACGTGGAAAATTAAAAATTCACACCGAAGGACCTGGAATATGGCGAGAAAACCTGAAAAATGTAGAAAATTAAAAATACACGCTGTAGGACCCAGAATATGGCGAGAAACCCTGAAAAAAGTAGAAAATTAAAAACTCACACTGAAGGACCACAAATATAGCGAGAAAACCTGAAAAAGGTCGAAAATGAGAAAATCATAGTGTAGGACATACTAATGCGAAAAAAATTGAAAAAAGTGGGAAATGAGAAAATATCATTGTAGGACCCCGAATATGCCGAGAAACCCTGAAAAACATGGAAAATAAAAAATACACTCTGTAGGACCCAGAATATGTCAAGAAACCCTGAAAATAGTAGAAAATTAAAAACGTACACTGAAGGACCCCAAATATGGCGAGAAACCCTGAAAAAAGTAGAAAATTAAAAACTCACACTGAAGGACCCCAAATATAGTGAGAAAACCTGAAAAATGTGGAAAATGAGAAAATCATACTGTAGGACACAGTAATGCGAAAAAAATTGAAAAAAGTGGAAAATGAGAAAATCACACTGTAGGACCCAGAATATGCCTAGAAACCCTGAAAAACGTGGAAAATTAAAAATACACTCTGTAGGACCCAGAATATGGCGAGAAACCCTGAAAAGAGTAGAAAATTAAAAACTCACACTGAAGGACCTGGAATATGGCGATAAACCCTGAAAAATGCCGAAAATTAAGGTCTCATACTGAAGGACTTGGAATATGGCGAGAGACCAAAAAAAAAAAAAAAAAAAAAAACGTGGATAATTAAAAAATCACACTAAAGGACTGGAGTATGGAAAGAAATCCTGAAAAATGTGGAAAATGAGAAAATCACAGTGTAGGACCTGGAATATGGCGAGAAACCCTTGAAAAGTCGAAAAATGAGTAAATCAAACTGTAGGGCCCAGAATATGGCGAGAAACCCTGAAAAACATGGATAATTAATTATTCAAACAGGGGGCTGGAATATGGCAAGAAATCCTGAAAAATGTTGAAAATGAGAAAATCGCACTGAAGAACCTGGAATATGGCAAGAAACCCTGAAATACGTGGATAATTAAAAAATCACATTGAAGGCCTGGAATATGGCAAGAAATCCTGAAAAATGTGGAAAATGAGAAAATCAGATAGTAGGACCTGAAATATGGTAGAAACCCCTAAAAAGTCTAAAAATGAGAAAATCACACTGTAGGACCTGGAATATGGTGAGAAACCCTGTATAGTCGAATAATGAGAAAATCACACTGTAGGACCTGGAATATGGTGAGAAACCCTGAAAAACTTGAAAAATTAGAAAATCACACTGTAGGACCTGGAATCTGGTGAGAAATCCTGAAAACGTCGAAAAATGAGAAAATCGTACTATAGTACCTAGAATATGGCGATTAACCATGAAAAATGTCGAAAATTAAAAACTCACACTGAAGGACCTGGAATATTGCAAGAAACAGTGAAATTCTTGGAAAATTAAAAACTCTCACAGAAGGACCTGGAATAGAGCGAGAAATCCTGAAAAACAGGGAAAATGAGAAAAGAACACTGTAGGACTTGGAATAGGGTGAGAAACCCTGTATAGTCGAATAATGAGACAATCACACTGTAGTACCTGGCGAGAAATCCTGAAAAACATGGATAATTAAAAACTCACACTGAAGAACTGGAATATGGCGAGAAATCCTGAAAAATGTGGAAAATGAGAAAATCACACCTTAGGACCTGGAATATGGTGATAAACCTTGAAAAAGTCGAAAAATGAGAAAATCACACTGTAGGAAATGAAATATGGTGACAAACCATTAAAGGATCGAAAAAAGAGAAAATCATACTGTAATACCTAGAATATGGCAATAAAAACACTGAAAAATCTTGATAATGGCGAGAAACCATGAAAAAAGTAGAAAATTAAAAATTCACACTGTATTACCCATAATATGGCGAGAAATACTGAAAAACGTGGAAACTTAAAAATTCACAATGAAGGACCTGGAATATGGCAAGAAAACCTGAAAAAGGTGGAAATAAGAAAATCACACTGTAAGACCCAGAATATGACCAAAAAAACCTGAAAAAACGTGGAAAATTTAAAATTCACACTGAAGGACCCCGAATATGGCGAGAAAACCTGAAAAAAGTAGAAAATAAAACATTCACACAGAAGGACCCCAAATATGGGGAGAAAACCTGAAAAAGTGGAAAATGAGAAAATCACACTGTAGGACCCTGAATTACATAAAAACTCGAAAAACATGGAAAATGAGAAAAATCACACTGCAGGATCCAGAATATGCCGAGAAACCCTGAAAAACGTGAAAATTAAAAATTCACACTGTCGGACACAGAATATGGCGAGAATCCATGAAAAAAAGTGGAAAATTAAAAATTCACACTGTATTATGCAGAATATGACGAGAAATACTGAAAAACGTGGAAAATTAAAAATTCACACTGAAGGACCTGGAATATGGCAAGAAAACCTGAAAAACGAGTAAAATTAAAAACTCACACTGAAGGACCCAGAATATGGCCAGAAAACCTGAAAAAAGTAGAAAATTAAAAATACACGCTGTAGTACCCAGAATATGGCGAGAAACCCTGAAAAAAGTAGAAAATTAAAAACTCACACTGAAGGACCCCAAATATAGCGAGAAATCCTGAAAAAGTTGGAAAATGAGAAAATCATACTGTAGGACACAGTAATGCGAAAAAAAATTGAAAATAGTGCAAAATGAGAAAAATCACACTGTAGGACCCAGTATATGCCGAGAAACCCTGAAAAACGTGGAAAGTTAAAAATACACTCTGTAGGACGCAGAATATGGCAAGAAACCATGAAAAAAGTAGAAAATTAAAAACTCACACTGAAGGACCCCAATTATGGCGAGAATACCTGAAAAAGATGGAAAATGAGAAAATCACACTGAAGGACCCAGAATAATGAAAAAATTGAAAAACTTGAAAAATTAGAAAATCACACTGCAGGACCCAGAATATTCCGAGAAACCCTGAAAATCGTGAAATTTAAAAATTCACACTATGGGACCCAGAATATGGCCCTGTCTTGCCTAGCCTAGCCTAGCCCTGCCTAGCCCAGCCTAGCCCAGCCTAGCCCTGCCTAGCCCAGCTCTCCCTAGCCCTGCCTTGCCAAGCCCTGCCTAGCCCTGCCTTGCCAAGCCCTGCCTCGCCCTGCCTTGCCAAGCCCTGCCTAGCCTAGCCCTTCCCTGCATATCTCTGCCTAGCCCAGCCCTTCCCTGCCTAGCCTAGCCCTGCCTTCCTGACCCTGTTTTTAACCAGGCTGGCGTCGAACTCAGAAACTGACTGCCTCTGCCTCCAGAGTGCTGTTTCTCAGCTGTGAAACCCTAATTAAGACATGTAGTCAGTCCTAGGTCAGCCATAGCTACAGAGTGAGGCATTATCTAAAACAAAACAAAACAAAAAATAGAAATAATAAAATAAATAAATTAAGCAACCACATGATATCTTTTCTTTCTTTAGATGATACTCAGAGCTTGAAGCAGTTCACCCATGAGACCTCAGCTCTGGACATTGAGACTGTTTTCCTAACAAGTATTATGGCTGAACCTGAGGGGTTTTACTGCTGAGTTGTACCCCCCACTTTAAAAAAAAGTTGTTTTCAAAGGCTGCAGAATCTTAGCACTGTTGCTTGTTACAGTTGAGTCACAGCCCTGAATGTTCAGTGGTAGTTAAAGGCACTGAGATGGGCTTCCTTGAACTCAGTGATTTGCCTGTATTGTTGGGATGAAACCCTCCCATTTTCCCAGGCAGGCTTCACATCCAATACACAACCAAGGATGATCTCAACCCCTCCACCCTTTAATATGTATTAATAATTTCACTTGTTTATATTTCAAATGTTATCCCCCTCCTGCTCTCCCCTCCCTGATGCCCAACTTTTCCCCCTCCCCACCCAGCCACTCCCATCTAATCCCTCTAATATCCCCCTTCTCTGGGGTATCAAGCCTCAACAGGACCAAGTGCCACCCCTCCCACTGATGCCAGACAAGGTAGTTCTCTGCTACATAAGTATTTTTAGTCATGAACCCGCCCATGTATACTCCTTTAGTTGGTAGATTACTCCCTGGGAACTCTGAGGGGTCTGGTTAATTGATACTCTTGTTCGTCCTGTGGGGTTGCCATCCCCTTCAGCTCCTTCAGCCCTTCCCCTAATTTTTCCATTGGGGTCCCCACACTCAGTCCAATAGTTTCTGTGAATTTCTCCATCTGTCTTAGTCAGTTGCTGACAGAGGCTCTCAGAGGATACACAGACATACAAGGCTCCTGTCTGTAAGCACACCTTGGCATCAGCAGTAGTGTTGGGGTTTTGTGTCTGTGGGTAGAATACAGTGCTATAGTCTCTGGATGGCCTTTCCTTCAGTCTCTGCTCCATTTTTGTCCCTAAATTTCCTTTAGACAGAGACAATTTTTGGTATTTTTTTTAAATGGGTGGGTGTCCCCATCCCTAAACTGAGTCCCATGTCCATCTCCTGGATGTAGTCCCTTCAGGCTCCATCTCCCCTGTATTTCAGCTGTTGTTATGCCATTGAGTTCTGGGAACATCTTGAATTCCTGGCATCTGGGAATTTCTAGTGCATCTCCTAGTTCCCCAAACCCCGCTGCTACTTATTCCTATTCATTCTCCTGGCCCTCTAGACGTCTCTCCTGTCTCTTCCCATACCTGACCCTGTCCTTCCTTCTTTCTTCCCCTTCCTTTCTCTCTCCCACCCTGATACCCCCCCTTCCTCTACCTGCCATGATTATTTTGTTACCTCTTCTAAGTAGGTTTGAATAACCGACACTTTGGTCTCACTTCTTGTAAAACTTCATTTGACTTTTAGTTGTCGCATGGGTGTTTTGAGCTTTTGGGCTAAAATCCACTTATCGGTGAGTACATACCATGCAAGGCCTTTTGGATTTGGGTTACCTCACTCAAGAAAATATTTTCTAGTTCCATCCATGTGCCTACAACGTTTATGATGCGATCATTTTTTAATATCTGAGTAGTATTCCATTGTGTAAATGAACCACAGTTTCTGTAACAATTCTTCCATAGAGGGACATCTGGGTTGTTTCTAGCTCATGGTTATTAAAAATTAGGGTTCAGTGAACACATTGGTGCACGTATTTTTGTTCTGTGTTGAAGCATCTTTAGAGTATATGACAACACACTGGAGCATGTGAAACGACAGTGGAGAATGTGACACCACACTGGAGCATTGTGACACCACAGTGAAGAAATGTGACACCACAGAGGAGTAGGGTGACAGCACCGTGGAGCACTGTGACAACGAAGAGGAGCACTGTGACACCACAGAGGAGCACAACGACACCACAGTGGAGGAGTGTGACAACAGAGTAGAGCAGTGCAACATCAGAGTGGAACACTCTGACATCACTGTAAAGCATTGTAAAGCACTGTGACACCACTGTGGAGCTCTGTGACAGCAGAGTGGAGTACTGTGACCCGAGAGTGGAGGCACTGTGACACTACAGTGAAGCACTGTGACAGCACAGTGGACCACTGTGACAGCACAGTGGACCACTGTGACAGCACAGTGGACCACTGTGACAGCACAGTGGACCACTGTGGCATCAGAGTGAAGCATTGTGACATGACAGTTGAGCACTGTGACACGACAGTGTAGCAGTGTGACAGTGAGGGGAGCACACTTACATCACTGTGGAGAACTGTGTCAGAAAGGTGGAACACTGTGACACAATAGTGTAGCAGTGTGACACCACAGTGGAGCACTGTGACAACACAGAGCAGCACGGTGACAGTAGAGTGGAGCACTGTGACATGACAGTGGAGCACTGTGATACCACAGTAGAGCACTGATAAACCACAGTGAGCACTGTGACACAACAGTGGACCACTGTGATACCACAGTGCAGCACTGTCTCCCCACAGTGAACCACAATAAAACTACAGTGGAAAACTCTGACAACACAGTGGAGCATGTGACACCACAGTGGAGCATTGTGACACCAGAGAGGAGAACTGTGATACCACAGTGGCATACTGTGACACAAAAGTGGAGCATTGTGACAACGAAATGGAGCACTGTGACACCAAAGTGGAGCACTGTGAGATCACATTATAGCAGAGTGACAAAAGCGTAGAGAAGCGGGACATCACAGTGGAGCATTGTAAAACCACAGTTGAACACAGTGACAGAGAAACCCTAAAAAACGTGAAACATAAAAATTAACACTGTAGGAACTGTAATATGGAAAGAAAAAGTGAAAATTATCAAATATGAGAAAATCACACTGTAGACCTTGAATATGGCGATAAACCCTGAAAAACGTCAAAAATTAAAAACTCACAATGTAGGACGTGGAATATTGTGAGAAACCCTGAAAAACAGTGGAAATTTAAAAACTTACACTCTACGACCAGGTATATGGCGACAAATACTGAAAAATGTGAAAAATGATAAACTCAAACGGTAGGAACAGAAATATGACGAGAAACCCTGAAAAACGTGGAAATTTAAAAACAAACAGTGTAGGACCTGGAATATGGCAAGAAACAATGAAAAAAAAAAACGTGGAAAATGAGAAACTCACTCTGTAGGAACTGGAATATGGGAAGAAACCCGGAAAAAAGTGGAAAATGAGACAACCACACTGTAGGACCTGGAATGTGTCTAGAAACCCAGAAAGAGGGGAAAAATGAGAAAATCATAATGCAGTACCCGGAATATCGCAAGAAACCCTGAAAAACGTGAAAAATTGAAAACTTACCCTGTAAGATGGAACTTACCTGGAATATGGCAAGAAAACGGAAATTCATTGAAAATGAGAAAATCACACTGTAGGACCTGGAATATGGAGAGAAATCTTGAAAAACGTAGAAATTAAAAACTCACACTGTAGGACCTGAAATATGGCGAGAAAACCTGAAGAACGTGGAAAATAAAAATATAACAGTGTAGGACCAGGGACATGGCAAGAAAATATGGTGGCTCACAACCATCCATAACGAGATCTGGCTCCCCATTCTGGAGTGTCTGAGGACAGCTACAGTGTACTTACATATAATAAATAAATAAATCTTTAAAAAAAAATAAAATGAGAAAATAACACTGCAGGACCTGGTATAAGGCTAGAAACACTGAAAAATGAGAAACTCAAACTATAGGACTTGGAATATGTTGAGAAACCTTGACAAACATGGAAAATTGAAAACTTACACTATAGGACTCGGAATATGGCAAGAAATCCTGAAAATCATGAACAATGAGAAAATCAAACTGTAGAAGCTGGAATATGGCAAGAAACCCTGAAACACGTGGAAAATTAAAAACTCACACTGTAGGTCCTGGAATATGGCGAGAAACTCTAAAAAACATGGAAAATGGAAATTAAAACTGTAGGAACTGGGATATGGTGAAAAACTCTGAAAAATGTGGAAAATTAAAAATTAAACCTGTAGGACATGGAATATGGCGAGAAAACCTGAAAAACGTGGAAAATGAGAAAATGACACTGTAGGACTTGGAATATAGTAAGAAAATCTTTAAAAAGTGGAAAATTAAAAAAAAAAACTAACAGTGTAGAACCTAAAATATGACAAGAGAACTTCAAAATCCTGAAAAATGAGAAAATCAAACTCTAGGACGTGGAATATGGCAGGAAAACCTGAAAAAAATTGAAAATAAAAAACTCACACCGAATAACCTGCAAAGTATGAAATATGAGAAAATCACACTGTAGGACCTGGAATATGGAGAGAAACACTGAAAGACTTGGAAAATGAGAAACCCAAACTGTAGGACCTGGAATATGCTGAGAAACCCTGAAAAACGTGGAAAATTATAAACTCACACAGTTGAATCTGGAATATGTTGAGAAAACCTGAAAAAGGTGGAAAATAAGAAACTCACTCTGTAGGACCTGGAATATGGCAAGAAACCCAGAAAAAAATGGAAAATGAGAAAATAACACTGCAGGACCTGGTATAAGGCTAGAAACACCGAAAAATGAGAAACTCAAACTATAGGACTTGGAATATGTCGAGAAACCTTGACAAACATGGGAAATTGAAAACTTATACTATAGGACTGGGAATATGTCAAGAAAACCTGAAAAGTCACAGAAAATGTGAAAATCACACTGTAGAATCTGGAATAAGGCAAGAAACCCTGAAACACGTGGACAATTAAAAACTCACACTCTAGGACTTGGAATATGGTGAGAAGAACTGAAAAATGTGAAAAATGAGAAACTCAAACTATAAGAACTGGAATATGGAAAGAAAACCTTAAAATTGTGGAAAATGAGAGAATCACACTGTAGGACCTGGAATATGGTGAGAAATCCTGAAAAACGTGGAAAATTAAAAACTCACACTCTAGGACCTGGAATATGGCAAGATTGCCTATAAAACGTGGAAAACGAGAAACTCACACTGGAGGACCAGGAATGTGGCAAGAAACCCAGAAAGAGGTGGAAAATGACAAAATCACACTGCAGGACTTAGAATATGAGGAGAAAACCTGAAAAAATCTGATAATTAAAAAACCTAAAAATAATGAAAAATGAGAAAATCACACTGCAGTACCTAGAATATGGCAAGAACCCCTGAATAATGTGAACAAAAAGAAACTCAAATGGTAGGATATGGAACATGGCAAGAAACACAGAAAACCGTGGAAAATTAAAAACTCACACTGAGGGCTGGTGAGATGGCTCAGTGGGTAAGAGCACCCAACTGCTCTTCCAAAGGTCCAGAGTTCAAAACCCAGCAACCACATGGTGGCTCACAATCATCCATAAAGAGATCTGGCGCCCTCTTCTGGAGTGTCTGAAGACAGCTACAGTGTACTTGCATATAATAAATTAAAAAAAAAGACTCACACTGAAGGACCTGGGATATGGCGAGAAAACCTGAAAATCATGAAAAATGATAAAATCTCACTGTAGGACCTAGAATATGGCAAGAAACACTGAAAAACGTGGAAAATAAGAAATTCAAACTGCAGGACCTGGAATATGGCGAGAAACCCTGAAAAACGTGGAATATTAAAAATTAACATTGTAGGAACAGGAATATGGAGAGAAAACCTGAAAAACGTGGAAAATGAGAAACTCACATTGTAGGACATGGTTTATGGCAAGAAACCCTGAAAACTTTGGAAAATTAAAACTCACACTCTAGGATCTGGAATATGGCAAGAAAACCTGAAAATCATGAAAAATGAGAAAATCACACTGTAGGATATGGAATATGGGAAGAAACAATGAAAAACATGGAAAATGAGAAATTCAAACTGCAGAACCTGGAATATGCTGAAAAGACCTGAAAAACGTGGAAAATGAGGAACTCAAACTGCAGGACCTATAATAAGGCGAAAACTCTGAAAAACGTTGAAAATGAGAAACTCACACTATAGGACCTGGAATATGGAAAGAAACCCTGAAAAACATGGAAAATAAAAAAACTCACACTGTAGGATCTGGAATATGGGAAGAAAACTGAAAATCATGAAAAGTGAGTAAATCATACTGTAGGATCTGGAATAGGAAGAAAACCATGAAAAACGTGGAAAATTAAAAACTCGCACTGTAGGACATGGAATATGGCAAGAAACCCTGAAAAAGTTGGAAATTTAAAAACTCACACTCTAGGACTTGGAATATGACAAGAAACTCTGAAAAATGTGGAAAATTAAAATCGAACAGTGAATGACCTGGAATATGGCAAGAAACCCTGAAAAACGTGGAAAATGAGAAACTCACACTCTAGGACCTGGAAAATGGAGAGAAACCCAGAAAAAGGTGGAAAATGAGAAAATCACACTGATGGACCTGGAATGTGTCTAGAAACCCAGAAAGAGGGGAAAAATGAGAAGTCATACTGAAGTACCTAGAATATCGCAAGAAACCCCGAAAAATGTGGAAAATTAAAAACTTACCCTGTAGGACCAGGAATAGGGCAAGAAAACCTGAAAATCGTTGAAAAGGAAAAATCACACTGTAGGACCTGGAATATGGCGAGTAACTATAAAAACGTGGATAATTAAAAAATCACACTGAAGGCCTGGAATATGGCAAGAAATCCAGAAAAATGTGGAAAATGAGAAAATCACACTGTAGGACCTGGAATATGGTGAGAAAACTTGAATAAGTCGAAAAATGAGAAAATCACACTGTAGAACCTGGAAAATGTTGAGAAACCCTGAAGAAGTCGAAAAATGAGAAAATCATATCTAGTACCTGGAATATGGTGAGAAACCCTGTATAGTCGAATAATGAGAAAATCACATTGTAGGACCTGGAATATGGTGAGAAACCCTGAAAAACTCAAAAAATGAGAAAATCATACTGTAGTGCCTGGAATATGGCGATAAACCCTGAAAAATGCCGAAAATTAAGGTCTCATACTGAAGGACTTGGAATATGGCGAGAGACCAAAAAAAAGAAAAAAAAAACGTGGATAATTTAAAAATCACACTAAAGGAATGGAATATGGCAAGAAATCCTGAAAAATGTGGAAAATGCGAAAATCACAGTGTAGGACCTAGAATATGGTGAGAAACCCTGGAAAAGTCGAAAAATGAGTAAATCAAACTGTAGGTCCCAGAATATGGTGAGAAACCCTGAAAAACGTGGATAATTAATTATTCAAACAGGGGGCTGGAATATGGCAAGAAATCCAGAAAAATGTGGAAAATGAGAAAATCGCACTGAAGGACCTGGAATATGGCAAGAAACCCTGAAAAATGTGGATAATTAAAAATCACATTGAAGGCCTGGAATATGGCAAGAAATCCTGAAAAAATGTGGAAAATGAGAAAATCAGATAGTAGGACCTGGAATATGGAAGAAACCCCTAAAAAGTCTAAAAATGAGAAAATCACACTTTAGGACCTGGAATATGGTGAGAAACCCTGTATAGTCGAATAATGAGAAAATCACACTGTAGGACCTGGAATATGGTGAGAAACCCTGAAAAACTCGAAAAATAAGAAAATCACACTATAGGACCTGGAATCTGGTGAGAAATCCTGAAAACGTCGACAAATGAGAAAATCGTACTGTAGTACCTAGAATATGGTGATTAACCATGAAAAATGTCGAAAATTAAAAACTCACACTGAAGGAACTGGAATATGGCAAGAAACAGTGAAAATCTTGGAAAATTAAAAACTCACAGTGAAGAACCTGGAATAGGGTGAGAAATCCTGAAAAATAGGGAAAATGAGAAAAGAACACTGTAGGATTTGGAATAGGGTAAGAAACCCTGTATAGTCGAATAAAGAGAAAATCACACTGTAGTACCTGGAATATGGCGAGAAACTCTGAAAAACATGGATAATTAAAAACTCACACTGAAGAACTGGAATATGGCGAGAAATCCTGAAAAATGTGGAAAATGAGAAAATCACACTGTAGGACAGTGGAATATGGTGATAAAACTTGAAAAAGTCGAAAAATATGAAAATCACACTGTAGGACTTGAAATATGGTGACAAAGCATGAAAGGATCAAAAAATGAGAAAATCATACTGTAATACCTAGAATATGGCTATAAAAACACTGGAAAACTTCGATTATGGCGAGAAACCATGAAAAAAGTGGAAAATTAAAAATTCACACTGTATTACCCATAATATGGCGAGAAATACTGAAAAACATGGAAAATTAAAAATTCACACTAAAGGACCTGGAATACGGCAAGAAAACCTGAAAAAGGTGGAAATGAGAAAATCACACTGTAAGACCCAGAATATGACGAAAAAACCTGAAAAACGAGGAAAATTAAAAACTCACACTGAAGGACCCAGAATATGGTGAGAAAACCTGAAAAAAGTAGAAAATTAAAAACTCACACAGAAGGACCCCAAATATGGGGAGAAAACCTGAAAAAGTGGAAAATGAGAAAATCACACTGAAGGACCCAGAATATGCTGAGAAACCCTGAAAAACGTGAAAATTAAAAATTCACACTGTCGGACACAGAATATGGCGAGATTCCATGAAAAAAAGTGGAAAATTAAAAATTCACACTGTATTACGCAGAATATGGTGAGAAATACTGAAAAACATGGAAAATTAAAAATTCAAACTGAAGAATTGGAATATGGCGAGAAATCCTGAAAAATGTGGAAAATGAGAAAATCACACTGTAGGACCTGGAATATGATGATAAAACTTGAAAAAGTCGAAAAATGTGAAATTCACACTGTAGGACCTGAATTATGGTGACAAAGCATGAAAGGATCAAAAAATGAGAAAATCATACTGTAATGCCTAAAATATGGCAATAAAAACACTGAAAAATCTTGATTATGGCGAGAATCCATGAAAAAAGTGGAAAATTAAAAAATCACACTGTATTACGCAGAATATTGGGAGAAATACTGAAAAACGTGGTAAATTAAAAATTCACACTGAAGGACCTGGAATATGGCAAAAAAATCTAAAAACGTGGAAATGAGAAAATCATACTGTAGGACCCAGAATATGACTAAAAATCATGGAAACGTAGAAAATTAAAAATTCACACCGAAGAACCTGGAATATGGCGAGAAAATCTGAAAAACGAGGAAAATTAAAAACTCACACTGAAGGACCCAGAATATGGCGAGAAAACCTGAAAAAAGTAGAAAATTAAAGATACATGCTGTAGGACCCAGAATATGGCGAGAAACCCTGAAAAAAGTAGAAAATTAAAAACTCACACTGAAGGACCCCAAATATATTGAGAAAACCTGAAAAAGGTGGAAAATGAGAAAATCACTGTAGGACATAGTAATGCGAAAAAAATTGAAAAAAGTGGAAAATGTGAAAATCACAAAATATGACCCAGAATATGCCGAGAAACCCTGAAAAACTTGGAAAATTAAAAATATATTCTTAGGACCCAGAATATGGCGAGAAACCCTGAAAACAGTAGAAAATTAAAAACTCATACTGAAGGACCCCAAATATAGCGAGAAAACCAGAAAAAGGTGGAAAATGAGAAAATCATACTGTAGGACACAGTAATGCGAAAATAACTGAAAAAAGTGGAAAATGAGAAAATCACACTGTAGGACCCAGAATATGCTGAGAAACACAGAAAAACTTGGAAATTTAAAAATATACTCTGTAGGACCCAGAATATGGCGAGAAACCCTGAAAAAAGTAGAAAATTAAGAACTCACACTGAAGGTCCCCGAATATGGCGAGAAAACCTGAAAAAGGTGGAAAATGAGAAAATCACACTGAAGGACCCAGAATAATGGAAAAACTTGAAAATCTTGGAAAATGAGAAAATCACACTGCAGGACACAGAATATTCCGAGAAACCCTGAAAATCGTGAAATTTAAAAATTCACACTATGGGACCCAGAATATGGCCCTGCCTTGCCTAGCCTAGCCTAGGCCTGCCTAGGCCAGCCCTCCATAGCCCTGCCTAGCCCAGCCCTCCCTAGCCCTGCCTTGCCAAGCCCTGCCTAGACCAGCCCTTCCCTGCCTAGCCCTGCCCTGCCTAGACCAGCCCTTCCCTGCCTAGCCCAGCCCTTCCCTGCCTAGCCTAGTCTAGCCTAGCCTAGCCCTGCCCTGCCCTGCCCTGCCCTGCCCTGCCTAGCCCTGCTTAGCCTAGCCCTGCTTAGCCTAGCCCCGGCTAACCTAGCCCTGCCCTGCCTAGCCTAGCCCTGCCTGCCTGACCCTGTTTTTAACCAGGCTGGCGTCGAACTCAGAAACTGACTGCCTCTGCCTCCAGAGTGCTCTCATTAAGAGCTCGAGCCACCACTGACTGTTGGGTTTTCTAAGTCTTACATTGGTATGGTGTCTGTTTCTCAGCTGTGAAACCCTAATTAAGACATGTAGTCAGTCCTAGGTCAGCCATAGCTACAGAGTGAGGCATTATCTAAAACAAAACAAACAAAACAAAAAATAGAAATAATAAAATAAATAAATTAAGCAACCACATGATATCTTTTCTTTCTTTAGATGATACTCAGAGCTTGAAGCAGTTCACCCATGAGACCTCAGCTCTGAACTTTGAGGCTGTTTCCCTAACAAGTATTAGGGCTGAACCTGAGGGGTTCTACTGCTGAGTTGTGTCCCCCACTTTAAAAAAAAGTTGTTTTCAAAGCTGCAGGTTCTTAGCACTGTTGCTTGTTACAGTTGAGTCACAGCCCTGAACTTTCAGTGGTAGTTAAAGGCACTGAGACTGGCTTCCTATAGACATAAAAGGCCAAGTCTTTGTTATTAAAAAGTTAATCTGGATTCCCCCACCCCCTGGCATCCTAAGAATTCCTAGAAAGGAAGACAGGGACCTGGGCAGAAGGGTGCAAGGCTACTGGTGTTTGTAAGTGGTAACAGAAGGCTTTCTCTTGTTGGTACCCTACCCCAAGTTACACTGTCACTTCTTTTTCCTTGTTTTTGTTTTGTCGGTTTGTATTCTCTACACAGCCCCTTTCCCTTCCTAACCTTGGTGGTCCTGAACCTTACTGTCCTTGAACTCAGTGATTTGCCTGTCTTGCTGGGATGAAACTGTGAGCTACCATCCAGAAGGAAGCACCATGCTGAGGTTAGATTGGGGTCTCTTCCAGTTTCCTCTATGAACATGCATATGGCTGGCCTGGTCTTTCTTTTTTTCTTTTCCTTTTCTTTTAAAAGATTGATTTATTTATTATATTTAAATATGCTGTAGCTATCTTCAGACACTCCAGAAGAGGGTGTCAGATTCTGAAGAATCTAAATCATTCTTATTGTCTACATATGATGTATATAAACACAGCCTCACATATACTCAAAAAAATAGTGAAAGATGGGGCTACAGAAAGGGCTCAACAATTAAGAGCATTGTCTCCTCTTCCAGAGAACCTGGGCTCAATTACCAGTATATATATGGTGGCCCATCTCCAGTTCCAGGGGATCTAATACTCTGTTCTGGAGTCTGTGGGCACAGCATACACATTCAAAACACCCTTACACTAAAAATAAAATAGATCATTGAGAGAGAGGAGAGAGAGGGGGTGAAAGAGAGGGGAGGTAATCATACCTCCTGACGAGTTTGAAGACCTGAGCTTCATCACTTACACAAATAAATAAATGCAAAATATTTTCTATAAATAAACTCTGCCATTTACCTTTAAAAATTCCTAGAAAACAAGTTCTATGAGCAACAGTTATATTTACTATATCTAAAGGACAGTCATGAGCATATTCTCTAAATAGAAAAAGGTCTGTTAGTCTTAGAAATGGAAAAGACAAACCAAGGAAGGTTTGCAATTACATAATGAGGAAGCTCAGCCCAGCTCTTAGGTTGGAAATAAGACTGGAGAATAGGATACACCTGAAGACAGACAGCCATTGCTTTTTGTTTTGGAGGCTGAAAGGATACACCTGAAGACAGCCCTTGCTGTGTGTGCTTGATGGTAATCTGGTAATTTTTTTTTCTTAATTTTTAAAAACTTTTTATCCTCTTCCTTTCTTTCTTTCTTTCTTTCTTTCTTTCTTTCTTTCTTTCTTTCTTTCTTTCTCACTTTCTTTCTTTCAATTATTATTTTTTTCTCAGAACGGTTTTCTCTGTGCAGCCCTGACTGACTTGGAACTTCCTCTGTAAGCCAGGGTGACCTTGAATGCAGAAATCTGCCTGAGGCTAAAGGTGTGTTCCACAATTGCCTCAGCTCTACTCTAATTCTGTGTTTGTATATATGTATATATGTATGAATAGAAGTAATATTAATCCATTAATATCTCTTTTTCCTAAAATTCATGTCATTCCTCCTTATCTTTCTTTCTCACACCCTTTTTGTGTGCATGTGTGTGATAGTCTAGGGTACACAGATTAAAGAAATCATATTTCTGACGGATTCTTAGAAATAAACAAGGAAGCCGGGTGTGGTGGAGCACCCCTTTAATCCCAGCACTTGGCAGGCAGAGGCCGGCAGATTTCTGCATTCCAGGCCATCCTGGTCTACAGAGTGAGTTCCAAGACACCCAGGGCTACACAAAGAAACACTGTCTTGAACGCCCCTCTCTCCTAAAAATAATAAAGAAGTAATAGACAAAAAGCAAGAGAAAAACATGTGGCCATGGCTGCTGGTGGCTTTTCAGTGACTCCTCACCCTTCTGCACTGGATTCAGTTAAGTTCTATTCCACTAGTAGCTGGGAAAAAAGGGGAAGAAACAGAAGCAACCTGGAACAATAGGTCTCGTGACGGCCAGCCACCTCCATCTTGAGAAGGGTGGTCAGTCAGCAGACAAGATGGCTGCCATCCACATGTCGCCTTTCAGCATGGTGAGGTCAATGTGCCAATGTTCAACCGAGTGACAGAACAAGGAAGTAGACATGCAGACAACAGACATGCAGGCACACCACCTCGCTTCCCTTCTGTTGTTTGGTAAAAGACACACAATTTTTATTATTTACAGTAAGCCTTCAAAAGCACTCTGACAGCATAGCTGATTTCTATCTTCTATGTGATAAGAATTTCCTTTTTTTTTAAATTAATTCTCAGGAATTGCATGGTGACTTGTCCTAGGTTATGGTGCCCTCTTCTGGCATGTAGTCATATAGGCAGCAGATAGAGCACACACACACACACACACACTTACATTGAGAACTAATAGTTATAATAACAACAAACAAACAAGCAAGCAAGCAAGCAAAAAAAACAAACAAACAAATATATAAATAAGAGGGAAAAAGAGATTCTGGCTTCTGCCAGGCTGTGTGGGTGGCAAAGGCAGGCAGGCAGAGAGGACCTCTGTGAGTTTGAGGCTACCCAAGCCTACACTGATAGTTCCAGAACAGACTGCCTGGGCTAAATCAAGAGAAATCCTACCTCGAGGCAAAAGAAAACAAAAGCAGAGAAGGTTCTGGCTTTTATTTTACTGATCTGTCTGTCTGTCTTTCTTTCACCAGGCTGGCCTCGAACTCAGAAACTGACTGCCTCTGCCTCCCGAGTGCTCTCATTAAGAGCTTGAGCCACCCCTGAATGTCGGGTTTTCTAAGTCTAACCTTGCTCTTGGTGTCTGTTCTCAGCTGTGAAACCCTAATTAACACATGTAGTCAGTCCTGGGTCATCCAGAGCTACAGACTGAGGCCTTATCTAAAACCAAATAAAACAAAACAAAACAACAAATAGAAATAATAAAATACATAAATTAGGCAACCACATCATATCTTTTCTCTTTCTAGATGGTACTCAAAAATTACAGCAGTTTGCCTGTGAGACCTCTGCTCTGGACACTGAGGCTGTTTCCCTACCAAGTAATAGGGCTGAACTTGAGGAGTTCTACAGCTCAGTTGTGTCCCCTGCTTTTTTTAAAAAAAGAGTTGTTTTCAAAGGCTGCAGGTTCTTACCACTGTTGCTTGTTAGAGAAGAATTATAGCCCTGAACATTCAATGGTACTTAAAGGCACAGACAGGTGCTTCCTATAGACATAAGAGCCCAAGCCTTGTGGTCATAACCAGTGGTAATAACCTTGGCGGAAGGGTGCAAGGCTTCTTGTGTTTGTAAGTGGTAACAGAAGGCTTTCTCTTGTTAGTACCCTATCACAAGCTACACTGTCTATTCTTTTTCCTGGTTAGTGTTTCCTTGCTTTGTTTTCACTACATCGCTCCTTTCTTTTCATAGCATTGGCTGTCCTGAACCAGACAGTCCTTGAAATCAGTGATTTGCCTGTCTTGCCTGGATTACACTCTGAGCTACCATCCAGAGGGAAGCAACCTGCTGAGGTTAGACTGCTCTCTCTCCAGGTTTCCCCTATGAACATGCAAATGGCAGTCCTGCCTGGTCTTTCTTTTTTTATCCTTTTTAAAAAATGTTTATTTATTTATTTATGTATTTATTAGACATAAGTACACTGTAGCTGTCTTCAGACACTCCAGAAGAGGGTGTCAGATTCTGGAGAATCTAAATCCCTCTTATGGTCTGCATATGATGTACATAAACACAGCCTCACATATACTTCTAAAAATTTAAAGATGGGTGGGGACACTGAAATGGCTCAACAATTAACAGCATTGTCTCCTCTTACAGAGAACATGGGCTCAACTACCAGCAACTATAGGGTGGCCCATCTCCAGTTCCAGGGGATCTGATACTCTGTTCTGGCTTCTGTGGGCACAGTATACACATGCAAAACACCCTTACACTAAAATTAAAATACATCATTGAGAGAGAGGAAAGAGGGCTTTGAGAGAGAGAGGGGAGGTCATCGTACCTCTTGACAGGTTTGAAAAATCAGAGTTTCATCACTCACACAAATAAATAACTGCAAAATATTTTTTAAACAAACTCTGCCATTTACCTTTAAAAATATCAAGAAAACAAGTAAGTTCTATGAGCAAAGTTATATTTACTGTATCTAAAGGATAGTCATGAGCATATTCTCTAAACAGAAAAAGGTCTGGTAATCTTAGAAATGGAAAAGAGAAACCAAGTATTTCTTCATATAAAAGCATACAGTAAGTGAACATTTAAAACTACAAGAGGCTACAGAGTGGCATGTCGGTGGAGATTTTTCCAACCTTGGGAAAGTCACACGTGAACCCCTTTAAGTTGGGGTTGCAGGGAGGTGATGATTGGTTCCTTCCTATGCTGGTTCTTTTGTGCCTCTTCCTTCCACGATTAGGAAGGTTTGCAATTACATAATGAGGCAGCTCAGCCAAGCCCTTAATTTGGAAATAGGACTAGAGGATAGGATACACCTGAAGACAGACAGCCATTGCTCTGTGTTCTTGATGCTTCAATGGAAGCATCTGGTATTCTGTGTGCAGTGTGATAGGTCCCATTCCAGAGGCATAGGTAAGAACCAGGTTCCTGGCACTATGACCGAAAAGGACCTAGGAGAAGCCCCGAGGGTGGGTGTGGATAGGACATGGCCTGAGCCTCCTTTGGCTCAGATCCGTACCCCTGGATTGGTTGGACCCTCACTAGTATCCCCAACTTAACCCTATGGACATCTAGGTTAGTCATTTGAGCTCTAGTTGGATTCCCTTGACTGACCTGTTGGCTCCTATGGCCACCCTAAGTCAGCTCCCAGATCCTGTGCCACATAGGCTCAGACTTGACATGCTATGTGTGTTAACAACAAAATCAGGGTGCCAGACTCACAGGAGACATTTCTTACATTTAGATTACGTTCAGTTTTGGGGAAACAGAGGACAACACAGAAGTCGGTTGAGGCCAATATACAGTTTAGTAAGCAAATACTGATCAGATGCGCAAAGACCTGCTACAGCGATGGAAACAGGTTTAACCATGCAGCTCCAGTGCCAGCCATGGCTTTGCCTGTCTGCATTGTATTTCTATGATATGCCAACGGAGCAGGTGCTCACCAAGGATTTGCTCTGGGGATGCTTACCCACTGGTGGTCACAATTAGTAAACTTCTAAGCTAAAGAACAGTTCCCCATCTAGCACAGTCGTTAGAGCACGAGATTATTAATCTCAGGGTCATTGGTTTGAGCCCAAAGTTGGACGAGATGTTATTTTAGTTGCGTCTCGACTGGAGACAATGCTGGCACTTCCCAGGATGCTCCATGGTTGGGGTTCTGCTTTCTGTATTTCTGACATTAGAACTGGAGGTAGGGAGCAATTGGTGGTTCTTTTGCTCTGCTTGAAGCAGCACTGGGTATACTAAATTGCAGTGGGTGCAAGTGTTACAGACTCTACACTAGTTTTGACATTCTCGAGCAATTGGGGCAATGGGTAGTCTTGGATTACCCTTTTCAGGTAGATTCGAAGCTCAGTTCTTTTGGTGTTTACTGAATTCAACCAGAGGATTCCAAGATATCCTTCTCAGAAAGACTAGCTGGAGCTCATCTTTAAGGCTTAATTGTCCTACCCCTAGAGGATTCTCGCTTAGGGTCTGAGAGGATCTTCCTAGGTTCAAATCTTGGACCAGTCCTCTTCTTTTGCAAATCAAAGCCTGAGGATTAAAAGTCAACCTTGGCTCCTTAGAAGGTATGACTAAACAAATGAAAATGGAAATTCGTAAGTACCCAATGTGGTATTTTTGGTTGGTTTCTTTGGACCTTGTTTTCTGTTTAAGGCAGAGTCTTGTTCCTTTACCTTAGGCTGCTCCTGACAAAGTCAAGGATAGCTGCATTTCTAATCTTCATGCTTTCACTTCTTGTGTGCTGGAAAGATAGGCATGTGTATTAATCTGGTGTTCAGGTTGGAACCCAGGCTTAGGCAAGCAATTAGATGAGCTACAGCATCAGCTCATAACTCAAAATGTCCACCAAGTATTGCTGGCATTATTCATATTAGCCTGAAGGACACAAATATTGGAAAATTTTGGAATTAAAAAAAATCAATCCAGCTGCTCTGGCAAATCAGGGAGAACTGGAGCAGGCCTCTGAGATGCACCAGCTTCTAGTCAGGTCTTTAGTGTATTTGACATACCCTGAGCTACATGAGAAGAAACACAAATAGCTAAAACAGGATTGTGAGACTAGCTGCAAGAAATGTGGCTGGCAAATAAAAACTGCTTTGAAATTTGCCAGTAGCCCTTAAGTGCAAATCTGGTTCCATATCACTGGCCTCTAATCATCACTAGTTTGCTTGGGTCCAACCCACAGGACCCAAAAAGTAGTCAAGAGTCTGTGACATCTTCAGATTTGCTGGACTAGCATTTTTCAGGTCCCCTGGTGCACAGATCTAAGAAAGTAGAGGTGCTGCCAAACCTGGCTAGGGTCTCAGCTTTGCGAATCTGCCTTGGAACTTTCCTTTTTGCCATAATCTCCATAAAAAGGCAAAGGATTTTTACATTTAAGAAGACCTTGCACTTCGGATAGGAAACATACTCCAAGAACCACAGTCAGCTCTCTGCCCTCTGGAGAGTCCTGACTGAGCCTGGGTCTCCCAGCTCAGTGTTTTGAAATCACAAGGTATATTCCTGTGCAGAGAATGAATAGATGCAAGTAGGAGGAATGAGTCCTCCTAGGGTTCTGTGAGCTGGAAGGCACAGTGTGGACTTAATTGAACAAGCCTCAGATTCTGCCGAATTTTCACCACTGGGTAAACTGCCAGATACCATGAAAGAAGAGAGGGACTCCTCTAAGGAGTTGCTTCGGGCATCTCTCCGGGGTGGGAGGCTTGATTCGAACCCTGATACCTCTGGTGGTCTGGTGTCTACACTTCGAGGCTCCCGGCGAAATCTTCAAGGTCCTGAACAGTGGCCAGGCTTCCAAGGTGGCATTCAGTCCTGCGACTGTACGTGTGGGATGCAGAGAAGGCCCTGATTTCTTCTATCTAGCCTTACAGAATCAGCTGAGCTCTTTCCTTTTTCAGTAGGGGGCTGCCCCAACTTCTCTCTCAGCATCACTTTCATGTGCTTAGATAATAGGCAAAAGTAACTGTTAGCTACTTTTAGAAGAGGCAAAAGTAGGTGTTAGCTGAAAGAAGAGGTCATTAATAAGGGAAGAACTAAATACATTTAGCTCTTTTGTCCACTGCCCCCACAACCCGGGCCCCCTGGCTGGTTCCCAGGCTGACTTTGAAATCTCCTTAAACTACCCCCGAAGTACTGCCCATACAGGAGTGAGTGATATCCATGTCACTTCATGTTTTTAGTAACAACCTCACAAAGGCAAATTTAGTCTATTCGGGTCTACATGGCTGATAAAACCCGGGAGAGGGTTTATTTTTGTTTTTTAAATAAAACAAGCTGTGATGGATCAGCTCCTATCAGTGCGAAAGTCTTTTACTTCCCTCGACTACAGAGGAAGGCAGAAAACAGACTAGAAGATGGATGAGCAGGAAGGTCAAAAAAGAGAGGGTGCTTGTTTGACCGTGACTGTGGACTGAAATAATGATTAGGGACCTGGGAGGGTCCAGGGAGAATTATAATTTTAGTGAATTAACCCGGTTAATTAATGGGTGATCTTCGGTGTGAATTTCTATTTAAGAATAAGAGCTAGTTCTGTGACTTCTAACATTCTTTCAAGGTGGGAAAAAGACTGCTGTTGGACTATGATTTGGACTCCAGCAAATTGGTCTGTGTTAGGGAGCACTGTGAAAGAAAAAAAAAAAAAACCAGATACTTTGAGTCCAAGAACATTGATTGTTGGGAGAACCTTCCTGGAATATGCACACGGAAACAACTGAGAGTGGAAGAGAGATGTCAAAGGTGGACCGAAGCCAAGACAGCTCCTGCAAGTTTTTGTAATTTCATTTTATACTTTAAAACCATAAGGTAGGGTGGACAAGCTAGTGTTTAAGTGCTGGCATCAGTCAGCAGGCTGGGAAGGGCAATATGCCACTGCCTCACCTGGCTCTTTAGGCCTCTCTGGTTCAGGTAGCAAGTGAAGGTGGGCTCTGCAAACAGAGTGCAAGCAACACTTTAGTAAACAACTAAGGAAATCAATAAATTGACACCAAATAATTGTTTTGGTAAAGCTAGTTTTACTTCACTATATTCTGGGAAATGGACTGGTCACTCACTGTGTCTTTGATAATGTATATCTTGTTAGTGACTCTCCTTTCTTTCCTTTGTCCTTCCATCTTTTTCTATTTCCTTCCACCGTCTCCTCCTTACTCCCATCCTCCTTCCTTCTGTTGTACTGAAGAGTGCAGAGTGGCTATTGGCATGGTTTGTGAAGAATTACCCCTAAGAGTACTACTCCAGGTGTTTGTGTTCTGGCTAGAGTTTCAGCTGGCTTTAAACCACAGAGTCATCATCCTGGAGGAGGAAGGGAGAGGAGGTCAAAGGCAGCAATAGAGTCTAAGCTGGAGCCAACAGACTCTTTTCTATTTTCTTAATCGATTGTCTTCTAGACAATCTTGGCACACATCTCAAGATGGACTTGATTTCTCTGCCCCTTGCTCGTTCTTTCCCTCTCCACTTCTCCCATTTTCCCAGGCAGGCTTCACATCCAATACACAACCAAGGATGATCTCAACCCCTCCACCCTTTAAAATGTATTAATCATTTCACTTGTTTATATTTCAAGTGTTATCCCCCTCCTGCTCTCCCCTCCCTGAGGCCCAACTTTTCCCCCTCCCCACCCAGCCACTCCCACCTAATCCCTCTAGTATCCCCCTTCTCTGGCATATCAAGCCTCAACAGGACCAAGTGCCACCCCTCCCACTGACGCCAGACAAGGTAGTTCTCTGCTACATAAGTATTTTTAGTCATGAACCCGCCCATGTATACTCCTTTAGTTGGTAGATTACTCCCTGGGAGCTCTGAGGGGTCTGGTTAATTGATACTGTTGTTTGTCCTGTGGGGTTGCCATCCCCTTCAGCTCCTTCAGCCCTTCCCCTAATTTTTCCATTGGGGTCCCCACACTCAGTCCAATAGTTACTGTGAGTTTCTCCATCTGTCTTAGTTAGTTGCTGACAGAGGCTCTCAGAGGATACACACACATACAAGGCTCCTGTCTGTAAGCACATCTTGGCATCAGCAGTAGTGTTGGGGTTTTGTGTCTGTGGGTACAATACAGTGCTATAGTCTCTGGATGGCCTTTCCTTCAGTCTCTGCTCCATTTTTGTCCCTAAATTTCCTTTAGACAGAGATAATTTTCGGTATTTTTTTAAAATGGGTGGGTGTCCCCATCCCTCAACTGAGTCCCATGTCCATCTCCTGGATGTAGTCCCTTCAGGCTCCATCTCCCCTGTATTTCAGCTGTTGTTATGCCATTGAGTTCTGGGAACCTCTTGAATTCCTGGCATCTGGGAATTTCTAGTGCATCTCCTAGTTCCCCAAACCCCGCTGCTACTTATTCCTATTCATTCTCCTGGCCCTCTAGACGTCTCTCCTGTCTCTTCCCATACCTGACCCTGTCCTTCCTTCTTTCTTCCCCTCCCTTTCTCTCTCCCACCCTGATACCCCCTTCCTCTGCCTGCCATGATTATTTTGTTACCTCTTCTAAGTAGGTTTGAATAACGGACACTTTGGTCTCCCTTCTTGTAAAACTTCATTTTACTTTTAGTTGTCACATGGGTATTCTGAGCTTTTGGGCTAAAATCCACTTATCGGTGAGTACATACCATGCAAGGCCTTTTGGATTTGTGTTACCTCACTCAAGAAAATATTTTCTATTTCCATCCATGTGCCTACAACGTTTATGATGCGATCATTTTTTAATATCTGAGTAGTATTCCATTGTGTAAATGTACCACAGTTTCTGTAACAATTCTTCCATAGAGGGACATCTGGGTTGTTTCCAGCTCATTGTTATTAAAAATTAGGGTTCAGTGAACATATTGGTGCACGTATCTTTGTTCTGTGTTGGAGCATCTTTAGAGTATATGACAACACACTGGAGCATGTGAAACCACAGTGGAGAATGTGACACCACAGTGGAGCATTGTGACACCACAGAGAAGAAATGTGACACCACAGAGGTGTAGGGTGACAGCACCGTGGGGCACTGTGACAACAAAGAGGAGCACTGTGACACCACAGAGGAGCACAATGACACCACAGTGGAGGAGTGTGACAACAGAGTAGAGCAGTGCAACATCAGAGTGAAACGTGAAAAATTAACCACTGTGACCACTGTGAGAGCACAGTGGAACACTGTGGCATCAGAGTGGAGCATTGTGACTTGACAGTTGAGCACTGTGACACGACAGTGCAGCAGTGTGACAGTGAGGGGAGCACACTTACATCACTGTGGAGAACTGTATCAGAAAGGTGGAACACTGTGACACAATAGTGTAGCAGTGTGACACCACAGTGGAGCACTGTGACAACACAAAGCAGCACTGTGACAGTAGAATGGAGCACTGTGACACAACAGTGGACCACTGTGATACCACAGTGCAGCACTGTCTCCCCACAGTGAACCACAATGAAACTACAGTGGAGAACACTGACAACACAGTGGAGCATTGTGACACCGGAGAGGAGAACTCTGATACCATAGTGGCATACTGTGACACCAAAGTGGAGCATTGTGACAACGAAGTGGAGCACTGTGACACCACAGTGGAGCACTGTGAGATCACATTAGAGCAGGGTGACAACAGCGTAGAGAAGTGGGACATCACAGTGGAGCATTGTAAAACCACAGTTGAGCACAGTGACATAGAAACCCTAAAAAACGTGAAACAAAAAATAACACTGTAGGAACTGAAATATGGAAAGAAAAAGTCAAAATCATCAAATATGAGAAAATCACACTGTAGACCTTGAATATGGCAATAAACCTGAAAAACGTCGAAAATTAAAAACTCACAATGTAGGACCTGGAATATTGTGAGAAACCCTGAAAAACAGTGGAAATTTAAAAACTTACACTCTACGACCAGGTATACGGTGACAAATACTGAAAAATGTGAAAACTGATAAACTCAAACGGTAGGAACAGAAATATGACGAGAAACCCTGAAAAACGTGGAAATTTAAAAACAAACACTGTAGGACCTGGAATATGGCAAGAAACACTGAAAAAAAAAAAGTGGAAAATGAGAAACTCACGCTGTAGGAACTGGAATATGGGAAGAAACCCGGAAAAAGTTGGAAAATGAGACAACCACACTGTAGGACCTGGAATGTGTCTAGAAACCCAGAAAGAGGGGAAAATGAGAAAATATTAATGCTACCTGGAATATCGCAAGAAACCCAGAAAAACGTGAAAAATTAAAAACTTACCCTGTAGGGCCTGGAATATGGCAAGAAAACGGAAATTCATTGAAAATGAGAAAATCACACTGTAGGACCTGGAATATGGAGAGAAACCTTGAAAAACGTAGAAATTAAAAACTCACACTGTAGGACCTGGAATATGGTGAGAAAACCTGAAGAACGTGGAAAATAAAAATATAACAGTGTAGGACCAGGGACATGGCAAGAAATTATGGTGGCTCACAACCATCCGTAACGAGATCTGGCTCCCCCTTCTGGAGTGTCTGAGGACAGCTACAGTGTACTTACATATAATAAATAAATAAATCTTTAAAAAAAAAGAAAATTAGAAAATAACACTGCAGGACCTGGTATAAGGCTAGAAACACTGAAAAATGAGAAACTAAAACTATAGGACTTGGAATATGTTGAGAATCCTTGACAAACATGGAAAATTGAAAACTTACACTATAGGACTGGGAATATGGCAAGAAATCCTGAAAATCATGAACAATGAGAAAATCAAACTGTAGAAGCTGGAATATGGCAAGAAACCCTGAAACACGTGGAAAATTAAAAACTCACACTGTAGGTCCTGGAATATGGCAAGAAACTCTAAAAAACATGGAAAATGGAAATTAAAACTGTTGGAACTGGGATATGGTGAAAAACTCTGAAAAATGTGGAAAATTAAAAATTAAACCTGTAGGACATGGAATATGGCGAGAAACCCTGAAAAACGTGGAAAATCAGAAAATGACACTGTAGGACATGGAATATTGTAAGAAAACCTTTAAAAAGTGGAAAATAAAAAAAAACTAACAGTGTAGGACCTAAAATATGACAAGAAAACTTCAAAATCCTGAAAAATGAGAAAATCAAACTGTAGGACGTGGAATATGGCAGGAAAATCTGAAAAAAATTGAAAATAAAAAACTCACACCCAATAACCTGCAAAGTATGAAAAATGAGAAAATCACACTGTAGGACCTGGAATATGGAGAGAAACACTTAAAGACTTGCAAAATAAGAAACCCAAACTGTAGGATCTGGAATATGCTGAGAAACTCTGAAAAACGTGGTAAATTAAAACCTCACATGGTTAGATCTGGAATATGTTGAGAAAACCTAAAAAAGGTGGTAAATAAGAAACTCACTCTGTAGGACCTGGAATATGGCAAGAAACCCAGAAAAAGGTGGAAAATGAGAAAATAACTCTGCAGGACCTGGTATAAGGCTAGAAACACCGAAAAATGAGAAACTCAAACTATAGGACTTGGAATATGTCGAGAAACCTTGACAAACATGGGAAATTGAAAACTTATACCATAGGACTGGGAATATGGCAAGAAAACCTGAAAAATCACAGAAAATGAAAAAATCACACTGTAGAATCTGGAATATGGCAAGAAACCCTGAAACATGTGGAAAATTAAAAACTCACACTCTAGGACCTGGAATATGGTGAGAAGAACTGAAAAATGTGAAAAATGAGAAACTCAAACTATAAGAACTGGAATATGGAAAGAAAACCTTAAAATTGTGGAAAATGAGAGAATCACACGGTAGGACTTGGAATATGGTGAGAAATCCTGAAAAATGTGGAAAATTAAAAACTCACACTCTAGGACCTGGAATATGGCAAGATTCCCTATAAAACGTGGAAAAGGAGAAACTCAAACTGGAGGACCTGGAATGTGGCAAGAAACCCTGAAAGAGGTGGAAAATGACAAAATCAAACTGCAGGACTTGGAATATGGCGAGAAACCCAGAAAGAGGTAGAAAATGACAAAAATCACACTGCAGGACTTAGAATATGGGAGAAAACCTGAAAAAATCGGATAATTAAAAAACCAAAAAATAATGAAATATGAGAAAATCAAACTGCAGTACCTAGAATATTGCAAGAACCCCTGAATAATGTGAACAATAAGAAACTCAAATGGTAAGATATGGAATATGGCAAGAAACACAGCAAACCGTGGAAAATTAAAAACTCACACTGAAGGACCTGGGATATGGCGAGAAAACCTGAAAATCATGAAAAATGATAAAATCTCACTGTAGGACCTAGAATATGGCAAGAAATACTAAAAAACGTGGAAAATAAGAAATTCAAACTGCAGGACCTGGAATATGGCAAGAAACCCTGGAAAACGTGGAAAATTAAAAACTAACATTGTAGGAACAGGAATATGGAGAGAAAACCTGAAAAACGTGGAAAATGAGAAACTCACATTGTAGGACATGGTTTATGGCAAGAAAACCTGAAAAAGTTGGACAATTAAAAACTCACACTCTAGGATCTGGAATATGGCAAGAAAACCTGAAAATCATGAAAAATGAGAAAATCACACTGTAGGATATGGAATATGGGAAGAAACAATGAAAAACATGGAAAATGAGAAATTCAAACTGCAGAACCTGGAATATGCTGAAAAGACCTGAAAAAGGTGGAAAATGAGGAACTCAAACTGCAGGACCTATAATATGGCAAAAACTCTGAAAAACGTTCAAAATGAGAAACTCACACTATAAAACCTGGAATATGCAAATATGGCGACACAACCTGATAAACAAGGAAAATTAAAAACTCACACTGAGGCCGGGCGTGGTGGCGCACGCCTTTAATCCCAGCACTTGAGAGGCAGAGGCAGGCGGATCTGTGAGTTCGAGGACAGCCTGGTCTACAGAGTGAGTTCCGGGACAGCTGGGCTACACAGAGAAACCCTGTCTCGAAAAAACCAAAAAAACAAAAATAACCTCACACTGAGGTACCCAGAATATGGAAAGAAGACCTGAAAAAGGTGGAAAATGAAAAAATCAAACTGTAGGACCCAGAATTACAAAAAACTTGAAAAAGGTGGAAAATGAGAAAATCACACTGCAGGACCCAGAATATGCTGAGAAACCCTGAAAAACGTGAAAATTAAAAATTCACACTGTCGGACCCAGATTATGGCGAGAAAATCTGAAAAATGTAGAATATTAAAAACTCACATTGAAGGACCCAAAATGTGGCGAGAAAACCTGAAAAAGGTGGAAAGTGAGAAAATCACACTGTAGGACCCCGAATTAGGAAAAAACTTGAAAAACGTGGAAAAAGTGAAAATCACACTGCAGCACCCAGAAAATGCCGAGAAACCGTGAAAAACGTGAAAATTAAAAAATCACACTATTGGGTACAGAATATGGACAGAAACCATGAAAAAAGTGGAAACTTAAAAATTCACACTGTATTACCCAGAATATGGCAAGAAATACTGAAAAACGTGGAAAATTAAAAATTCACATTGAAGGACCTGGAATATGGCAAGAAAACCTGAAAAACTCAGAAATGAGAAAATCACACACTGGACCCAGAATATGACAGAAAAACCTGAAAATTTTGGAAAATTAAAAATTCACACTGAGCCCAGCGAGGTGGCACACGCCTATAATCCCAGCTCTAGGGAGGCAGAGGAAGGTGGATTTCTGAGTTCGAGGCCAGCCTGGTCAACAAAGTGAGTGCCAGAACAGCCAGGGCTACACAGAAAAACCCTGTCTCGAAAAAACCAAAAAACCAAAAAAAAAAAACAAAAAAAATTCACACTGAAGGACCCAGAATATGGCGAGAAAACCTGAAAAAAGTAGAAAATTAAAAATTCTCACTGAAGGACCCGGAATATGGCGAGAAAACCTGAAAAAGGTTGAAAATGAGAATAATCACAATGTAGAACCCAGATTAAGAAAAAACTTTAAAAAGTTCGAAAATGAGAAAATCACACTGTAGGACCCAGAATATGGCGAGAAACTCTGAAAACGTGGAAAATTAAAAATACACGCTGTGGGACCCAGAATATGGCGAAAAAAGCCGAAAAAAGTAGAAAACTACAAACTCACACTGAAGGACCCCAAATATGGCGAGAAAATTGAAAAAGGTGGAAAATGAGAAAATCACACTGCAGGACCCAGAATATGCCGAGAAACCCTGAAAAACGTGAAAATTAAAAATTCACACTGTCAGACAGAGAATATAGGAGAAAACATGAAAACAGAGGAAAATTAAAAATTCACACTGTATTACCCAGAATATGGAGAGAAATACAGAAAAACGTGGAAACTTAAAAGTTCAAACTGAAGGACCTGGAATATGGCAAGAAAACCTGAAAAACGTGGAAATGTGAAAATCACACTGTAGGACCCAGAATATGGTGAGAAATACTGAAATTCGTGGAAAAATTAAAAATTCACACTGAAGGACCTGGAAAATTGCAAGAAAACCTGAAAAACGTGGAAATGAGAATATCACACTGTAGGACCCAGAATATGCCGAGAAACCCTGAAAAACGTGAAAATTAAAAATTCACACTGTCAGACAGAGAATATAGGAGAAAACATGAAAACAGAGGAAAATTAAAAAATCACACTGTATTACCCAGAATATGGAGAGAAATACAGAAAAACGTGGAAACTTAAAAGTTCAAACTGAAGGACCTGGAATATGGCAAGAAAACCTGAAAAACGTGGAAATGTGAAAATCACACTGTAGGACCCAGAATATGGTGAGAAATACTGAAATTCGTGGAAAAATTAAAATTCACACTGAAGGACCTGGAAAATTGCAAGAAAACCTGAAAAACGTGGAAATGAGAAAATCACACTGTAGGACCCCGAATATGACGAAAAAACCTGAAAAACTTGGAAAATTATAAATTCACAGTAAAGGACCCGGAATATGGCGAGAAAACCTGAAAAACGAGGAAAATTAAAAACTCACACTGAAGTACCCAGAATATGGCGAGAAAAACCTGAAAAACGTGGAAAATGAGAAAATCAAACTGTAGGACCCAGAATTACAAAAAACTTGAAAAAGTTGGAAAATGAGAAAATCACACTGCAGGACCCAGAATATGGCGAGAAATACTGAAAAACGTGGAAAATTAAAAATTCACACTGTAGGACCAGAATATGGCAAGAAACCTTGAAAAACATGGAAAATTAAAAATTCACACTGTAGGACCCAGAATATGCCAAGAATACCTGGAAAAGTTTGAAAATGAGAAAATCACACTGTAGTACCCAGAATATGACGAAAAAAACATGAAAAACGTGGAAAATTAAAAATTAAACTGAAGGACCCAGAATAAGGCCTGAAAACCTGAAAAAAGTAGATAATTAAAAACCCACACTGAAGGAACCTATGAGGAGATAACCTGAAAAAGGTGGAAAATGAGAAAATCACACTGTAAGACCCAGAATATGAAGAAAAAACTTGAGAAAAGCGGAAAGTTAAAAATTCACACTGAAGGACCGCAAATATGGCGACACAACCTGATAAACAAGGAAAATTAAAAACTCACACTGAGGCCGGGCGTGGTGGCGCACGCCTTTAATCCCAGCACTTGAGAGGCAGAGGCAGGCGGATCTGTAAGTTCGAGGACAGCCTGGTCTACAGAGTGAGTTCCGGGACAGCTGGGCTACACAGAGAAACCCTGTCTCGAAAAACCAAAAAAACAAAAATAACCTCACACTGAGGTACCCAGAATATGGAAAGAAAACCTGAAAAAGGTGGAAAATGAAAAAATCAAACTGTAGGACCCAGAATTACAAAAAACTTGAAAAAGTTGGAAAATGAGAAAATCACACTGCAGGACCCAGAATATGGCGAGAAATACTGAAAAACGTGGAAAATTAAAAATTCACACTGTCGGACCCAGATTATGGCGAGAAAATCTGAAAAATGTAGAATATTAAAAACTCACATTGAAGGACCCAAAATGTGGCGAGAAAACCTGAAAAAGGTGGAAAGTGAGAAAATCACACTGTAGGACCCCGAATTAGGAAAAAACTTGAAAAACGTGGAAAAAGTGAAAATCACACTGCAGCACCCAGAAAATGCCGAGAAACCGTGAAAAACGTGAAAATTAAAAAATCACACTATTGGGTACAGAATATGGACAGAAACCATGAAAAAAGTGGAAACTTAAAAATTCACACTGTATTACCCAGAATATGGCAAGAAATACTGAAAAACGTGGAAAATTAAAAATTCACATTGAAGGACCTGGAATATGGCAAGAAAACCTGAAAAACTCAGAAATGAGAAAATCACACACTGGACCCAGAATATGACAGAAAAACCTGAAAATTTTGGAAAATTAAAAATTCACACTGAGCCCAGCGAGGTGGCACACGCCTATAATCCCAGATCTAGGGAGGCAGAGGAAGGTGGATTTCTGAGTTCGAGGCCAGCCTGGTCAACAAAGTGAGTGCCAGAACAGCCAGGGCTACACAGAATAACCCTGTCTCGAAAAAACCAAAAAAAACAAAAAAAATTCACACTGAAGGACCCAGAATATGGCGAGAAAACCTGAAAAAAGTAGAAAATTAAAAATTCTCACTGAAGGACCCCGATTATGGGGAGAAAACCTGAAAAATTTGGAAAATGAGAAAATCACACTGTAGGACCCAGAATTACGAAAAAACTTGAAAAACGTGGAAAATAAGAAAATCACACTGCAGGACCCAGAATATGCCAAGAAACACCGAAAAACGTGAAAATTAAAAATTCACACTGTCGGACCCAGAATATGGCAAGAAACCATGAAAAATTAGAAAATTAGAAAATCACACTGTATTACCCAGAATATGGCGAGAAATACTGAAAAACTTGGAAAATTAAAAATTCACACTGAAGGACCTGGAATATGGCAAGAACACCTGAAAAAAATGGAAATGAGAAAATCACACTATAGCACCCTGAATATGACGAAAAAACCTGAAAAACGTGGAAAATTAAAAATCCACAGTGAAAAACCCAGAATATGGCTAGAAAACCCGAAAAACAAGGAAAATTAAAACCTCACACTGAAGGACCCAGAATATGGCGAGAAAATATGATAAAAGTAGAAAATTAAAAATTCTCAATGAAGGACCCGGAATATGGCGAGAAAACCTGAAAAAGGTTGAAAATGAGAATAATCACACTGTAGAACCCAGATTAAGAAAAAACTTTAAAAACTTCGAAAATGAGAAAATCACACTGTAGGACCCAGAATATGGCGAGAATCTCTGAAAACCTGGAAAATTAAAAATACACGCTGTGGGACCCAGAATATGGCGAAAAAAGCCGAAAAAAGTAGAAAACTACAAACTCACACTGAAGGACCCCAAATATGGCGAGAAAATTGAAAAACGTGGAAAATGAGAAAATCACACTGCAGGACCCAGAATATGCCTAGAAACCCTGAAAAACGTGAAAATTAAAAATTCACACTGTCAGACAGAGAATATAGGAGAAAACATGAAAACAGAGGAAAATTAAAAATTCACACTGTATTACCCAGAATATGGAGAGAAATACAGAAAAACGTGGAAACTTAAAAATTTAAACTGAAGGACCTGGAATATGGCAAGAAAACCTGAAAAACGTGGAAATGAGAAAATCACACTGTAGGACCCAGAATATGCCGAGAAACTCTGAAAACGTGGAAAATTAAAAATACACGCTGTGGGACCCAGAATATGGCGAGAAAAGCCGAAAAAAGTAGAAAACTACAAACTCACACTGAAGGATCCCAAATATGGCGAGAAAATTGAAAAAGGTGGAAAATGAGAAAATCACACTGTAGGATCCAAAGTTACGAATAAACTTGAAAACCGTGGAAAATGAGAAAATCACACTGCAGGACCCAGAATATGACAAAAAACAAGAAAAAACTGGAAAATTAAAATTTCACAGTGAAGGACCCAGAATATGGCGAGAAAACATGAAAAAAGGCAAAATTAAGAACTCACACTTAAGATCCCAGAATATGGCGAGAAACCCGTATAAAGTAGAACATTAAAAATTCACACTGAAGGACCCCGATTATGGGGAGAAAACCTGAAAAATTTGGAAAATGAGAAAATCACACTGTAGGACCCAGAATTACGAAAAAACTTGAAAAACGTGGAAAATAAGAAAATCACACTGCAGGACCCAGAATATGCCGAGAAACACTGAAAAACGTGAAAATTAAAAATTCACACTGTCGGACCCAGAATATGGTGAGAAAACCTGAAAAACGAGGGAAATTAAAAACTCATACTGAAGGACCCAGAATATTGTCAGAAAACCTGAAAAACATGGAAAATTAAATATTCACACTGTAAAACCCAGAATATGGTGAGAAACACTGAAAAACGTGGAAAATTAAAAATTCACACTGAAGGACCTGGAATATGGCAAGAAAACCTGAAAAACGTGGAAATGAGAAAATCACACTGTAGAACTCAGAATATGACCAAAAAAACCTGAAAAACGTGGAAAATTAAAAATTCACACTGAAGGACCCAGAATATTGTCAGAAAACCTGAAAAACATGGAAAATTAAATATTCACACTGTAAAACCCAGAATATGGCGAGAAACACTGAAAAATGTGGAAAATTAAAAATTCACACTGTAGGACCAGAATATGGCAAGAAACCTTGAAAAACTTGGAAAATTGAATATTAACACTGTAGAACCCAGAATATGCCGAGAAACCCTGAAAAAGTTGGAAAATGAGAAAATCACACTGAAAATGACGAAAAAAACTTAAAATCGTTTAAAATAAAAATTCGCACTGCAGGACCCAGAATATGGCGAGAAACCCTGAAAAAAGTAGAAAATTAAAAACTCACACTGAAGGATCCCGGATATGGCAAGAAAACCTGAAAAAGGTGGAAAATGAGAAATTCAAACTGTAGGACCCAAAATTGCGAAAAACCTTTAAAATCGTTGAAAATGAAAAATCACACTGTAGGCCCCGGAATATGTTGAGAAACCCTGACAAACGTGGAAAAAACATTCACACTTTCGGACCCAGAATATGGCCATAAACCATGAAAAACGTGGAAAATTAAAAATTCACACTGAAGGACCCAAAATATGGCGATAAACCATGAAAAACGTGGAAAATTAAAAATTCACACTGAAGGTCCCAAAATATGGCGAGAAAATCTGAAAAACGAGGGAAAATGAAAAATTCACACTGAAGGATCCAGAATATGTCGAGAAAACCTGAAAAACTTGGAAAATTAAATATTCAGACTGTAGGACCCAGAATTTGGCGAGAAACACTGAAAAACGTGGAAAATTTAAAATTCACACTGTAGAAACAGAATATGGCAAGAAACCTTGAAAAAGGTGGAAAATTAAGAATTCACACTGTAGGACCCAGAATATGCCAAGAAAACCTGAAAAAGTTGGAAAATGAGAAAATCTCACTCTAGGAACCAGAATATGACAAAAAAAACTTAAAAACGTTTAAAATTAAAATTCACAGTGTAGGACCCAGAATATGGCGAGAAACCCTGAAACACGTGTAAAATTGAAAATTCACACTGTAGGACTCAGAATATGGCGAGAAACCCTGAAAAAAGTAGAAAATTAAAAACCCAAAATGAAGGACCCCAAATATGGCGAGAAAACCTGAAAAAGTTGGAAAAGTAGAAAATCACACTGTAGGACCCAGAATCTGCCTAGAAACCTTGAAAAACGTGGAAAACTAAAAATTCACACTGTAGGACCCAGAATATGCCGAGAAACCCTGAAAAACGTGGAAAACTAAAAATTCACACTGTAGGACCCAGAATATGGCGAGAAACACTGAAAAAGGTTGAAAATTAAAAATTCACACTGTAGTACCAGAATATGGCAAGAAAACTTGAAAAACATGGAAAATTAAAAATTCACACTGTAGGAACCAGAACATTCAGAGAAAACCTGAAAAAGTTATAAAATGAGAAAATCACACTGTAGAACCCAGAATATGAAAAAAAAAAAACTAAAGAAAGTGGAAAATTAGAAATTCACACTTTGGGACCCAGAATATGGCGATAAACCATGAAAAAAGTGGAAAATTAAAAATTCACACTGAAGGACCTAGAATATGGCGAGAAACCCTTAAAAATGTGGAAAATTAAAAATTCACACTGAAGGACCTGGAGTATGGCTAGAAAATCTGAAAAACGTGGAAAATTAAAAACTTCACACTGTAGGACCCAGAATAATGCGAGAAACACTGAAAAAATGTGAAAATTAAAAATTCACATTTTTGGACACAGAATATGGCGATAAACCATGAAAAAGTGGAAAATTAAAAATTCACACTGTATTAGCCAGAATATGGCAAGTAACACTGAAAAACGTGGAAAATTAAAAATTCACCCTGAAGGACCAGGAATATGGCGAAAAAACCTGAAAATCGAGGAAAATTAAAAACTCACACTGAAGGACCCAGAATATGGCGAGAAAACCGAAAAACATGGAAAATTAAATTTTCTTTTTTTTTTTTTTTTTTTGTTTTTCGAGACAGGGTTTCTCTGTAAAGCTCTGGCTGTCCTGGAACTCACTTTGTAGACCAGGCTGGCCTCGAACTCAGAAATCCGCCTGCCTCTGACTCCCGAGTGCTGGGGAAAATTAAATTTTCAAACGTTAGGACCCAGAATTTGGAAAGAAACACTGAAATACGTGGAAAATTAAAAATTCACATTGTAGGACGAGAATATGGCAAGAAACCGTGAAAAACGTGGAAAATTAAAAATTCACAGTGCAGGACCCAGAATATGCGGAGAAAACCTGAAAAACTTGGAAAATGAGAAAATCTCACTGTAGGAACCAGAATACAACAAAAAAAACTTAAAAACGTTTAAAATTAAAATTCACACTGTAGGACCCAGAATATGGCGAGAAACCCTGAAAAACGTGGATAATTAAAAACTCACACTGAAGGACCCCGAATATGGCGAGAAAACCTGAAAAAGGTGGAAAATGAGAAAATCACAGTGTAGGACCCAGAAATAGGAAAAAACATGAAAAACGTGAGAAATGAGAAAATCACACTGCAGGGCCCAGAATATGCCGAGAAACCCTAAAAAACGTGAAAATTAAAAATTCACACTGTCCGATCCAGAATATGGCGAGAAACCATGAAAAAAGTGGAAAATTAAAATTTCACACTGTATTACCCAGAATATGGCAAGAAACACTGAAAAACGTGGAAAATTAAAAATTCACACAGAAGGACCTGGAATATGGCAAGAAAACCTGAAAAACGTGGAAATGAGAAAATCACACTGTAGAACTCAGAATATGACCAAAAAAAACTGAAAAACGTGGAAAATTAAAAATTCACACTGAAGGACCCAAAATATGGTGAGAAAACCTGAAAAACGAGGGAAATTAAAAACTCATACTGAAGGACCCAGAATATTGTCAGAAAACCTGAAAAACATGGAAAATTAAATATTCACACTGTAAAACCCAGAATATGGCGAGAAACACTGAAAAACGTGGAAATTTAAAAATTCACACTGAAGGACCTGGAATATGGCAAGAAAACCTGAAAAACGTGGAAATGAGAAAATCACACTGTAGAACTCAGAATATGACCAAAAAAACCTGAAAAACGTGGAAAATTAAAAATTCACACTGAAGGACCCAGAATATTGTCAGAAAACCTGAAAAACATGGAAAATTAAATATTCACACTGTAAAACCCAGAATATGGCGAGAAACACTGAAAAATGTGGAAAATTAAAAATTCACACTGTAGGACCAGAATATGGCAAGAAACCTTGAAAAACTTGGAAAATTGAATATTAACACTGTAGAACCCAGAATATGCCGAGAAACCCTGAAAAAGTTGGAAAATGAGAAAATCACACTGAAAATGACGAAAAAAACTTAAAATCGTTTAAAATAAAAATTCGCACGCAGGACCCAGAATATGGCGAGAAACCCTGAAAAAAGTAGAAAATTAAAAACTCACACTGAAGGATCCCGGATATGGCAAGAAAACCTGAAAAAGGTGGAAAATGAGAAATTCAAACTGTAGGACCCAAAATTGCGAAAAACCTTTAAAATCGTTGAAAATGAAAAATCACACTGTAGGCCCCCGAATATGTTGAGAAACCCTGACAAACGTGGAAAAAACATTCACACTTTCGGACCCAGAATATGGCCATAAACCATGAAAAACGTGGAAAATTAAAAATTCACACTGAAGGACCCAAAATATGGCGATAAACCATGAAAAACGTGGAAAATTAAAAATTCACACTGAAGGTCCCAAAATATGGCGAGAAAATCTGAAAAACGAGGAAAATGAAAAATTCACACTGAAGGATCCAGAATATGTCGAGAAAACCTGAAAAACATGGAAAATTAAATATTCAGACTGTACGACCCAGAATTTGGCGAGAAACACTGAAACACCTGTAAAATTGAAAATTCACACTGTAGGACTCAGAATATGGCGAGAAACCCTGAAAAAAGTAGAAAATTAAAAACCCAAAATGAAGGACCCCAAATATGGCAAGAAACCCTGAAAAAGTTGGAAAAGTAGAAAATCACACTGTAGGACCCAGAATCTGCCTAGAAACCCTGAAAAACGTGGAAAACTAAAAATTCACACTGTAGGACCCAGAATATGCCGAGAAACCCTGAAAAACGTGGAAAACTAAAAATTCACACTGTAGGACCCAGAATATGGCGAGAAACACTGAAAAAGTTTGAAAATTAAAAATTCACACTGTAGTACCAGAATATGGCAAGAAAACTTGAAAAACATGGAAAATAAAAAATTCACACTGTAGGAACCAGAACATTCAGAGAAAACCTGAAAAAGTTATAAAATGAGAAAATCACACTGTAGAACCCAGAATATGACAAAAAAAAAAAAACTAAAGAAAGTGGAAAATTAGAAATTCACACTTTGGGACCCAGAATATGGCGATAAACCATGAAAAAAGTGGAAAATTAAAAATTCACACTGAAGGACCTAGAATATGGCGAGAAACCCTTAAAAATGTGGAAAATTAAAAATTCACACTGAAGGACCTGGAATATGGCTAGAAAATCTGAAAAACGTGGAAAATTAAAAACTTCACACTGTAGGACCCAGAATAATGCGAGAAACACTGAAAAAATGTGAAAATTAAAAATTCACATTTTCGGACACAGAATATGGCGATAAACCATGAAAAAGTGGAAAATTAAAAATTCACACTGTATTAGCCAGAATATGGCAAGAAACACTGAAAAACGTGGAAAATTAAAAATTCACACTGAAGGACCCGGAATATGGCGAAAAAACCTGAAAATCGAGGAAAATTAAAAACTCACACTGAAGGACCCAGAATATGGCGAGAAAACCGAAAAACATGGAAAATTAAATTTTCTTTTTTTTTTGTTTTGTTTTTTTTTTTTTTTTTTTGTTTTTCGAGACAGGGTTTCTCTGTATAGCTCTGGCTGTCCTGGAACTCACTTTGTAGACCAGGCTGGCCTCGAACTCAGAAATCCGCCTGCCTCTGACTCCCGAGTGCTGGGGAAAATTAAATTTTCAAACGTTAGGACCCAGAATTTGGAAAGAATCACTGAAAAACGTGGAAAATTAAAAATTCACATTGTAGGACGAGAATATGGCAAGAAACCGTGAAAAACGTGGAAAATTAAAAATTCACAGTGCAGGACCCAGAATATGCGGAGAAAACCTGAAAAACTTGGAAAATGAGAAAATCTCACTGTAGGAACCAGAATACAACAAAAAAAACTTAAAAACGTTTAAAATTAAAATTCACACTGTAGGACCCAGAATATGGCGAGAAACCCTGAAAAACGTGGATAATTAAAAACTCACACTGAAGGACCCCGAATATGGTGAGAAAACCTGAAAAAGATGGAAAATGAGAAAATCACAGTGTAGGACCCAGAAATAGGAAAAAACATGAAAAACGTGAGAAATGAGAAAATCACACTGCAGGACCCAGAATATGCCGAGAAACCCTAAAAAACGTGAAAATTAAAAATTCACACTGTCCGATCCAGAATATGGCGAGAAACCATGAAAAAAGTGGAAAATTAAAATTTCACACTGTATTACCCAGAATATGGCAAGAAACACTGAAAAACGTGGAAAATTAAAAATTCACACTGAAGGACCTGGAATATGGCAAGAAAACCTGAAAAACGTGGAAATGAGAAAATCACACTGTAGAACTCAGAATATGACCAAAAAAACCTGAAAAACGTGGAAAATTAAAAATTCACACTGAAGGACCCAGAATATTGTCAGAAAACCTGAAAAACATGGAAAATTAAATATTCACACTGTAAAACCCAGAATATGGCGAGAAACACTGAAAAATGTGGAAAATTAAAAATTCACACTGTAGGACCAGAATATGGCAAGAAACCTTGAAAAACTTGGAAAATTGAATATTAACACTGTAGAACCCAGAATATGCCGAGAAACCCTGAAAAAGTTGGAAAATGAGAAAATCACACTGAAAATGACGAAAAAAACTTAAAATCGTTTAAAATAAAAATTCGCACTGCAGGACCCAGAATATGGCGAGAAACCCTGAAAAAAGTAGAAAATTAAAAACTCACACTGAAGGATCCCGGATATGGCAAGAAAACCTGAAAAAGGTGGAAAATGAGAAATTCAAACTGTAGGACCCAAAATTGCGAAAAACCTTTAAAATCGTTGAAAATGAAAAATCACACTGTAGGCCCCGGAATAAGTTGAGAAACCCTGACAAACGTGGAAAAAACATTCACACTTTCGGACCCAGAATATGGCCATAAACCATGAAAAACGTGGAAAATTAAAAAATTCACACTGAAGGACCCAAAATATGGCGATAAACCATGAAAAACGTGGAAAATTAAAAATTCACACTGAAGGTCCCAAAATATGGCGAGAAAATCTGAAAAACGAGGAAAATGAAAAATTCACACTGAAGGATCCAGAATATGTCGAGAAAACCTGAAAAACATGGAAAATTAAATATTCAGACTGTACGACCCAGAATTTGGCGAGAAACACTGAAACACCTGTAAAATTGAAAATTCACACTGTAGGACTCAGAATATGGCGAGAAACCCTGAAAAAAGTAGAAAATTAAAAACCCAAAATGAAGGACCCCAAATATGGCGAGAAACCCTGAAAAAGTTGGAAAAGTAGAAAATCACACTGTAGGACCCAGAATCTGCCTAGAAACCCTGAAAAACGTGGAAAACTAAAAATTCACACTGTAGGACCCAGAATATGCCGAGAAACCCTGAAAAACGTGGAAAACTAAAAATTCACACTGTAGGACCCAGAATATGGCGAGAAACACTGAAAAAGGTTGAAAATTAAAAATTCACACTGTAGTACCAGAATATGGCAAGAAAACTTGAAAAACATGGAAAATTAAAAATTCACACTGTAGGAACCAGAACATTCAGAGAAAACCTGAAAAAGTTATAAAATGAGAAAATCACACTGTAGAACCCAGAATATGACAAAAAAAAAACTAAAGAAAGTGGAAAATTAGAAATTCACACTTTGGGACCCAGAATATGGCGATAAACCATGAAAAAAGTGGAAAATTAAAAATTCACACTGAAGGACCTAGAATATGGCGAGAAACCCTTAAAAATGTGGAAAATTAAAAATTCACACTGAAGGACCTGGAATATGGCTAGAAAATCTGAAAAACGTGGAAAATTAAAAACTTCACACTGTAGGACCCAGAATAATGCGAGAAACACTGAAAAAATGTGAAAATTAAAAATTCACATTTTCGGACACAGAATATGGCGATAAACCATGAAAAAGTGGAAAATTAAAAATTCACACTGTATTAGCCAGAATATGGCAAGAAACACTGAAAAACGTGGAAAATTAAAAATTCACACTGAAGGACCCGGAATATGGCGAAAAAAACCTGAAAATCGAGGAAAATTAAAAACTCACACTGAAGGACCCAGAATATGGCGAGAAAACCGAAAAACATGGAAAATTAAATTTTCTTTTTTTTTTGTTTTTTTTTTTTTTTTTTTTTTTTTTTGTTTTTCGAGACAGGGTTTCTCTGTATAGCTCTGGCTGTCCTGGAACTCACTTTGTAGACCAGGCTGGCCTCGAACTCAGAAATCCGCCTGCCTCTGACTCCCGAGTGCTGGGGAAAATTAAATTTTCAAACGTTAGGACCCAGAATTTGGAAAGAATCACTGAAAAACGTGGAAAATTAAAAATTCACATTGTAGGACGAGAATATGGCAAGAAACCGTGAAAAACGTGGAAAATTAAAAATTCACAGTGCAGGACCCAGAATATTCGGAGAAAACCTGAAAAACTTGGAAAATGAGAAAATCTCACTGTAGGAACCAGAATACAACAAAAAAAACTTAAAAACGTTTAAAATTAAAATTCACACTGTAGGACCCAGAATATGGCGAGAAACCCTGAAAAACGTGGATAATTAAAAACTCACACTGAAGGACCCCGAATATGGCGAGAAAACCTGAAAAAGGTGGAAAATGAGAAAATCACAGTGTAGGACCCAGAAATAGGAAAAAACATGAAAAACGTGAGAAATGAGAAAATCACACTGCAGGACCCAGAATATGCCGAGAAACCCTAAAAAACGTGAAAATTAAAAATTCACACTGTCCGATCCAGAATATGGCGAGAAACCATGAAAAAAGTGGAAAATTAAAATTTCACACTGTATTACCCAGAATATGGCAAGAAACACTGAAAAACGTGGAAAATTAAAAATTCACACTGAAGGACCTGGAATATGGCAAGAAAACCTAAAAAACGTGGAAATGAGAAAATCACACTGTAGAACTCAGAATATGACCAAAAAAACCTGAAAAACGTGGAAAATTAAAAATTCACACTGAAGGACCCAGAATATTGTCAGAAAACCTGAAAAACATGGAAAATTAAATATTCACACTGTAAAACCCAGAATATGGCGAGAAACACTGAAAAATGTGGAAAATTAAAAATTCACACTGTAGGACCAGAATATGGCAAGAAACCTTGAAAAACTTGGAAAATTGAATATTAACACTGTAGAACCCAGAATATGCCGAGAAACCCTGAAAAAGTTGGAAAATGAGAAAATCACACTGAAAATGACGAAAAAAACTTAAAATCGTTTAAAATAAAAATTCGCACTGCAGGACCCAGAATATGGCGAGAAACCCTGAAAAAAGTAGAAAATTAAAAACTCACACTGAAGGATCCCGGATATGGCAAGAAAACCTGAAAAAGGTGGAAAATGAGAAATTCAAACTGTAGGACCCAAAATTGCGAAAAACCTTTAAAATCGTTGAAAATGAAAAATCACACTGTAGGCCCCGGAATATGTTGAGAAACCCTGACAAACGTGGAAAAAACATTCACACTTTCGGACCCAGAATATGGCCATAAACCATGAAATACGTGGAAAATTAAAAATTCACACTGAAGGACCCAAAATATGGCGATAAACCATGAAAAACGTGGAAAATTAAAAATTCACACTGAAGGTCCCAAAATATGGCGAGAAAATCTGAAAAACGAGGAAAATGAAAAATTCACACTGAAGGATCCAGAATATGTCGAGAAAACCTGAAAAACTTGGAAAATTAAATATTCAGACTGTAGGACCCAGAATTTGGCGAGAAACACTGAAAAACGTGGAAAATTTAAAATTCACACTGTAGAAACAGAATATGGCAAGAAACCTTGAAAAACGTGGAAAATTAAGAATTCACACTGTAGGACCCAGAATATGCCAAGAAAACCTGAAAAAGTTGGAAAATGAGAAAATCTCACTCTAGGAACCAGAATATGACGAAAAAAACTTAAAAACGTTTAAAATTAAAATTCACAGTGTAGGACCCAGAATATGGCGAGAAACCCTGAAACACGTGTAAAATTGAAAATTCACACTGTAGGACTCAGAATATGGCGAGAAACCCTGAAAAAAGTAGAAAATTAAAAACCCAAAATGAAGGACCCCAAATATGGCGAGAAAACCTGAAAAAGTTGGAAAAGTAGAAAATCACACTGTAGGACCCAGAATCTGCCTAGAAACCCTGAAAAACGTGGAAAACTAAAAATTCACACTGTAGGACCCAGAATATGCCGAGAAACCCTGAAAAACGTGGAAAACTAAAAATTCACACTGTAGGACCCAGAATATGGCGAGAAACACTGAAAAAGGTTGAAAATTAAAAATTCACACTGTAGTACCAGAATATGGCAAGAAAACTTGAAAAACATGAAAAATTAAAAATTCACACTGTAGGAACCAGAACATTCAGAGAAAACCTGAAAAAGTTATAAAATGAGAAAATCACACTGTAGAACCCAGAATATGAAAAAAAAAACTAAAGAAAGTGGAAAATTAGAAATTCACACTTTGGGACCCAGAATATGGCGATAAACCATGAAAAAAGTGGAAAATTAAAAATTCACACTGAAGGACCTAGAATATGGCGAGAAACCCTTAAAAATGTGGAAAATTAAAATTCACACTGAAGGACCTGGAGTATGGCTAGAAAATCTGAAAAACGTGGAAAATTAAAAACTTCACACTGTAGGACCCAGAATAATGCGAGAAACACTGAAAAAATGTGAAAATTAAAAATTCACATTTTTGGACACAGAATATGGCGATAAACCATGAAAAAGTGGAAAATTAAAAATTCACACTGTATTAGCCAGAATATGGCAAGTAACACTGAAAAACGTGGAAAATTAAAAATTCACACTGAAGGACCAGGAATATGGCGAAAAAACCTGAAAATCGAGGAAAATTAAAAACTCACACTGAAGGACCCAGAATATGGCGAGAAAACCGAAAAACATGGAAAATTAAATTTTCTTTTTTTTTTTTTTTTTGTTTTTCGAGACAGGGTTTCTCTGTATAGCTCTGGCTGTCCTGGAACTCACTTTGTAGACCAGGCTGGCCTCGAACTCAGAAATCCGCCTGCCTCTGACTCCCGAGTGCTGGGGAAAATTAAATTTTCAAACGTTAGGACCCAGAATTTGGAAAGAAACACTGAAAAACGTGGAAAATTAAAAATTCACATTGTAGGACGAGAATATGGCAAGAAACCGTGAAAAACGTGGAAAATTAAAAATTCACAGTGCAGGACCCAGAATATGCGGAGAAAACCTGAAAAACTTGGAAAATGAAAAAATCTCACTGTAGGAACCAGAATACAACAAAAAAAACTTAAAAACGTTTAAAATTAAAATTCACACTGTAGGACCCAGAATATGGCGAGAAACCCTGAAAAACGTGGATAATTAAAAACTCACACTGAAGGACCCCGAATATGGCAAGAAAACCTGAAAAAGGTGGAAAATGAGAAAATCACAGTGTAGGACCCAGAAATAGGAAAAAACATGAAAAACGTGAGAAATGAGAAAATCACACTGCAGGGCCCAGAATATGCCGAGAAACCCTAAAAAACGTGAAAATTAAAAATTCACACTGTCCGATCCAGAATATGGCGAGAAACCATGAAAAAAGTGGAAAATTAAAATTTCACACTGTATTACCCAGAATATGGCAAGAAACACTGAAAAACGTGGAAAATTAAAAATTCACACAGAAGGACCTGGAATATGGCAAGAAAACCTGAAAAACGTGGAAATGAGAAAATCACACTGTAGAACTCAGAATATGACCAAAAAAACCTGAAAACGTGGAAAATTAAAAATTCACACTGAAGGACCCAAAATATGGTGAGAAAACCTGAAAAACGAGGGAAATTAAAAACTCATACTGAAGGACCCAGAATATTGTCAGAAAACCTGAAAAACATGGAAAATTAAATATTCACACTGTAAAACCCAGAATATGGCGAGAAACCACTGAAAAACGTGGAAATTTAAAAATTCACACTGAAGGACCTGGAATATGGCAAGAAAACCTGAAAAACGTGGAAATGAGAAAATCACACTGTAGAACTCAGAATATGACCAAAAAAACCTGAAAAACGTGGAAAATTAAAAATTCACACTGAAGGACCCAGAATATTGTCAGAAAACCTGAAAAACATGGAAAATTAAATATTCACACTGTAAAACCCAGAATATGGCGAGAAACACTGAAAAATGTGGAAAATTAAAAATTCACACTGTAGGACCAGAATATGGCAAGAAACCTTGAAAAACTTGGAAAATTGAATATTAACACTGTAGAACCCAGAATATGCCGAGAAACCCTGAAAAAGTTGGAAAATGAGAAAATCACACTGAAAATGACGAAAAAAACTTAAAATCGTTTAAAATAAAAATTCGCACTGCAGGACCCAGAATATGGCGAGAAACCCTGAAAAAAGTAGAAAATTAAAAACTCACACTGAAGGATCCCGGATATGGCAAGAAAACCTGAAAAAGGTGGAAAATGAGAAATTCAAACTGTAGGACCCAAAATTGCGAAAAACCTTTAAAATCGTTGAAAATGAAAAATCACACTGTAGGCCCCGGAATAAGTTGAGAAACCCTGACAAACGTGGAAAAAACATTCACACTTTCGGACGCAGAATATGGCCATAAACCATGAAAAACGTGGAAAATTAAAAATTCACACTGAAGGACCCAAAATATGGCGATAAACCATGAAAAACGTGGAAAATTAAAAATTCACACTGAAGGTCCCAAAATATGGCGAGAAAATCTGAAAAACGAGGAAAATGAAAAATTCACACTGAAGGATCCAGAATATGTCGAGAAAACCTGAAAAACATGGAAAATTAAATATTCAGACTGTACGACCCAGAATTTGGCGAGAAACACTGAAACACCTGTAAAATTGAAAATTCACACTGTAGGACTCAGAATATGGCGAGAAACCCTGAAAAAAGTAGAAAATTAAAAACCCAAAATGAAGGACCCCAAATATGGCGAGAAACCCTGAAAAAGTTGGAAAAGTAGAAAATCACACTGTAGGACCCAGAATCTGCCTAGAAACCCTGAAAAACGTGGAAAACTAAAAATTCACACTGTAGGACCCAGAATATGCCGAGAAACCCTGAAAAACTTGGAAAACTAAAAATTCACACTGTAGGACCCAGAATATGGCGAGAAACACTGAAAAAGGTTGAAAATTAAAAATTCACACTGTAGTACCAGAATATGGCAAGAAAACTTGAAAAACATGGAAAATTAAAAATTCACACTGTAGGAACCAGAACATTCAGAGAAAACCTGAAAAAGTTATAAAATGAGAAAATCACACTGTAGAACCCAGAATATGACAAAAAAAAAAACTAAAGAAAGTGGAAAATTAGAAATTCACACTTTGGGACCCAGAATATGGCGATAAACCATGAAAAAAGTGGAAAATTAAAAATTCACACTGAAGGACCTAGAATATGGCGAGAAACCCTTAAAAATGTGGAAAATTAAAAATTCACACTGAAGGACCTGGAATATGGCTAGAAAATCTGAAAAACGTGGAAAATTAAAAACTTCACACTGTAGGACCCAGAATAATGCGAGAAACACTGAAAAAATGTGAAAATTAAAAATTCACATTTTCGGACACAGAATATGGCGATAAACCATGAAAAAGTGGAAAATTAAAAATTCACACTGTATTAGCCAGAATATGGCAAGAAACACTGAAAAACGTGGAAAATTAAAAATTCACACTGAAGGACCCGGAATATGGCGAAAAAACCTGAAAATCGAGGAAAATTAAAAACTCACACTGAAGGACCCAGAATATGGCGAGAAAACCGAAAAACATGGAAAATTAAATTTTCTTTTTTTGTTGTTTTGTTTTTTTTTTTTTTTTTTGTTTTTCGAGACAGGGTTTCTCTGTATAGCTCTGGCTGTCCTGGAACTCACTTTGTAGACCAGGCTGGCCTCGAACTCAGAAATCCGCCTGCCTCTGACTCCCGAGTGCTGGGGAAAATTAAATTTTCAAACGTTAGGACCCAGAATTTGGAAAGAATCACTGAAAAACGTGGAAAATTAAAAATTCACATTGTAGGACGAGAATATGGCAAGAAACCGTGAAAAACGTGGAAAATTAAAAATTCACAGTGCAGGACCCAGAATATGCGGAGAAAACCTGAAAAACTTGGAAAATGAGAAAATCTCACTGTAGGAACCAGAATACAACAAAAAAAACTTAAAAACGTTTAAAATTAAAAT
>NW_028227352.1:88047-135969 GCF_978045245.1 Mus caroli
TCCAAAAGTGTGAATTTCTAATTTTCCACTTTCTTTAGGTTTTTTTTGTCATATTCTGGGTTCTACAGTGTGATTTTCTCATTTTATAACTTTTTCAGGTTTTCTCTGAATGTTCTGGTTCCTACAGTGTGAATTTTTAATTTTCCATGTTTTTCAAGCTTTCTTGCCATATTTTGGTACTACAGTGTGAATTTTTAATTTTCAACCTTTTTCAGTGTTTCTCGACATATTCTGGGTCCTACAGTGTGAATTTTCAGTTTTCCACCTTTTTCAGGGTTTCTCAGCATATTCTGGGTCCTACAGTGTGAATTTTTAGTTTTCCACGTTTTTCAGGGTTTCTCGGCAGATTCTGGGTCCTACAGTGTGATTTTCTCATTTTTGACCTTTTTCAAGTTTTTTTCGCAATTCTGGGTCCTACAGTGTGATTTTCTACTTTTCCAACTTTTTCAGGTTTTCTCGCCATATTCTGAGTCCTACAGTGTGAATTTTCAATTTTACACGTGTTTCAGGGTTTCTCGCCATATTCTGGGTCCTACAGTGTGAATTTTAATTTTAAACGTTTTTAAGTTTTTTTCGTCATATTCTGGGTCCTAGAGTGAGATTTTCTCATTTTCCAACTTTTTCAGGTTTTCTTGGCATATTATGAGTCCTACAGTGTGAATTCTTAATTTTCCACGTTTTTCAAGGTTTCTTGCCATATTCTGTTTCTACAGTGTGAATTTTAAATTTTCCACGTTTTTCAGTGTTTCACGCCAAATTCTGGGTCCTACAGTCTGAATATTTAATTTTCCATGTTTTTCAGGTTTTCTCGACATATTCTGGATCCTTCAGTGTGAATTTTTCATTTTCCTCGTTTTTCAGATTTTCTCGCCATATTTTGGGTCCTTCAGTGTGAATTTTTAATTTTCCACGTTTTTCATGGTTTATCGCCATATTTTGGGTCCTTCAGTGTGAATTTTTAATTTTCCAATTTTCATGGTTTATCGCCATATTCTGGGTCCGAAAGTGTGAATTTTTTTTTCCACGTTTGTCAGGGTTTCTCAACATATTCCGGGTCCTACAGTGTGATTTTTCACTTTCAACGATTTTAAAGGTTTTTCGCAATTTTGGGTCCTACAGTTTGAATTTCTCATTTTCCACCTTTTTCAGGTTTTCTTGCCATATCCGGGATCCTTCAGTGTGAGTTTTTAATTTTCTACTTTTTTCAGGGTTTCTCGCCATATTCTGGGTTTTACAGTGTGAATATTTAAATTTCCACGAGTTTAAGTTTTTTTTTGTTGTCATATTCTGGGTCCTACAGTGTGATTTTCTCATTTTCCACATTTTTCAGGTTTTCTTGGCATATTCTGGGTCCTTCAGTGTGAGTTTTTAATTTTGTACTTTTTTCAGGGTTTCTCGCCATATTCTGCATCCTACAGTGTGAATTGTAAATTTTCCACGTTTTTCAGGGTTTCTCGCCATATTCTGGGTCCTGCAGTGTGAATTTTTATTTTAAACGATTTTAAGTTTCTTTCGTCATTTTCAGTGTGATTTTCTCATTTTCCAACTTTTTCAGGGTTTCTCGGCATATTCTGGGATCTACAGTGTTAATATACAATTTTCCAAGTTTTTCAAGGTTTCTTGCCATATTCTGGTCCTACAGTGTGAATTTTTAATTTTCCACATTTTTCAGTGTTTCTCGCCATATTCTGGGTTTTACAGTGTGAATATTTAATTTTCCATGTTTTTCAGGTTTTCTGACAATATTCTGGGTCCTTCAGTGTGAGTTTTTAATTTCCCTCGTTTTTCAGGTTTTCTCACCATATTCTGGGTCCTTTAGTGTGAATTTTTAATTTTCCACGTTTTTCAGGTTTTTTTGGTCATATTCTGAGTTCTACAGTGTGATTTTCTCATTTCCACGTTTTTCAGGTTTTCTTGCCATATTCCAGGTCCTTCAGTGTGAATTTTTAATTTTCCACGTTTTTCAGTGTTTCTTGCCATATTCTGGGTAATACAGTGTGAAATTTTAATTTTCCACTTTTTTCATGGTTTCTCGCCATATTCTGGATAGGACAGTGTGAATTTTTAATTTTCACGTTTTTTAGGGTTTCTCGGCATATTCTGGGTCCTGCAGTGTGATTTTCTCATTTCTCACGTTTTTCATGTTTTTTCCTATTTCTGGGTCCTACACTGTGATTTTCTCATTTTCCACCTTTTTCAGGTTTTCTCGCCATATTCGGGGTCCTTCAGTGTGAGTTTTTAATTATCCACGTTTTTCAGGGTTTCTCGCCATATTCTGGGTCCTACAGTGTGAATTTTAATTTTAAACGTTTTTAAGTTTTTTTGTTGTATTCTGGGTCCTACAGTGAGATTTTCTCATTTTCCAAGTTTTTCAGGTTTTCTCCGCATGTTCTGGGTCCTGCACTGTGAATTTTTAATTTTCCACGTTTTTCACGGTTTCTTGCCGTATTCTCGTCCTACAATGTGAATTTTTAATTTTCCACGTTTTTCAGTGTTTCTCTCCAAATTCTGGGTCCTAACGTTTGAAAATTTAATTTTCCCCAGCACTCGGGAGTCAGAGGCAGGCGGATTTCTGAGTTCAAGGCCAGCCTGGTCTACAAAGTGAGTTCCAGGACAGCCAGAGCTATACAGAGAAACCCTGTCTCGAAAAAAAAAAAAAAAAGAAAATTTAATTTTCCATGTTTTTCGGTTTTCTCGCCATATTCTGGGTCCTTCAGTGTGAGTTTTTAATTTTCCTCGATTTTCAGGTTTTTTCGCCATATTCCGGGTCCTTCAGTGTGAATTTTTAATTTTCCACGTTTTTCAGTGTTTCTTGCCATATTCTGGCTAATACAGTGTGAATTTTTAATTTTCCACTTTTTCATGGTTTATCGCCATATTCTGTGTCCGAAAATGTGAATTTTTAATTTTCACATTTTTTCAGTGTTTCTCGCATTATTCTGGGTCCTACAGTGTGAAGTTTGTAATTTTCCACGTTTTTCAGATTTTCTAGCCATATTCCAGGTCCTTCAGTGTGAATTTTTAATTTTCCACATTTTTCAGGGTTTCTCGCCATATTCTAGGTCCTTCAGTGTGAATTTTTAATTTTCCACGTTTTTCAGTGTATCTCGCCATATTCTGGGTAATACAGTATGAATGTTTCATTTTCCACTTTTATCAAGGTTTCTTGCCATATTCTGGTCCTACAGTGTGAACTTTTAATTTTCCACGTTTTTCAGGGTTTCTCGGCATATTCTGGGTCCTACAGTGTGATTTTCTCATTTTCGAAGTTTTTCAACTTTTTTCGCAATTCTGGTCCTACAGTGTGATTTTCTCATTTTCCACTTTTTTCAAGATTTCTCGTAGTAGTCTGGGTCCTACAGTGTGATTTTTTAAATTTCTACTTTTTTCAGGGTTTCAAGCCATATTCTGGGTCCTTCAGTGTGAGTTTTTATCTTTCCATGTTATCAGGGATTCTCACCATATTCTGGGTCCTACAGCGTGTATTTTTAATTTTCCACGTTTTTCACGGTTTCTTGCCATATTCTCGTCCTACAATGTGAATTTTTAATTTTCCACGTTTTTCAGTGTTTCTCGCCAAATTCTGGGTCCTAACGTTTGAAAATTTAATTTTCCCCAGCACTCGGGAGTCAGAGGCAGGCGGATTTCTAAGTTCGAGGCCAGCCTGGTCTACAAAGTGAGTTCCAGGACAGCCAGAGCTATACAGAGAAACCCTGTCTCGAAAAAAAAAAAAAACAAAAAAAAACAAAAAAAAAAAAAAGAAAATTTAATTTTCCATGTTTTTCGTTTTTCTCGCCATATTCTGGGTCCTTCAGTGTGAGTTTTTAATTTTCCTCGATTTTCAGGTTGTTTCGCCATATTCCGGGTCCTTCAGTGTGAATTTTTAATTTTCCACGTTTTTTCAGTGTTTCTTGCCATATTCTGGCTAATACAGTGTGAATTTTTAATTTTCCACTTTTTCATGGTTTATCGCCATATTCTGTGTCCGAAAATGTGAATTTTTAATTTTCACATTTTTTCAGTGTTTCTCGCATTATTCTGGGTCCTACAGTGTGAAGTTTGTAATTTTCCACGTTTTTCAGATTTTCTAGCCATATTCCAGGTCCTTCAGTGTGAATTTTTAATTTTCCACATTTTTCAGGGTTTCTCGCCATATTCTAGGTCCTTCAGTGTGAATTTTTAATTTTCCACTTTTTTCATGGTTTATCGCCATATTCTAGGTCCCAAAGTGTGAATTTCTAATTTTCCACTTTCTTTAGTTTTTTTTTTTTTGTCATATTCTGGGTTCTACAGTGTGATTTTCTCATTTTATAACTTTTTCAGGTTTTCTCTGAATGTTCTGGTTCCTACAGTGTGAATTTTTAATTTTCCATGTTTTTCAAGTTTTCTTGCCATATTCTATGACTACAGTGTGAATTTTTAATTTTCAACCTTTTTCAGTGTTTCTCGCCATATTCTGAGTCCTACAGTGTGAATTTTTAGTTTTCCACGTTTTTCAGGGTTTCTCGGCATATTCTGGGTCCTACAGTGTGAATTTTTAGTTTTCCACGTTTTTCAGGGTTTCTCGGCAGATTCTGGGTCCTACAGTGTGATTTTCTCATTTTTGACCTTTTTCAAGTTTTTTCTCAATTCTGGGTCCTACAGTGTGATTTTCTACTTTTCCAACTTTTTCAGAGTTTCTCGCCATATTTGGGGTCCTTCATTTTGAGTTTTTAATTTTCTACTTTTTTCAGGGTTTCTCGCCATATTCTGAGTCCTACAGTGTGAATTTTCAATTTTACACGTGTTTCAGGGTTTCTCGCCATATTCTGGGTCCTACAGTGTGAATTTTAATTTTAAACGTTTTTAAGTTTTTTTCGTCATATTCTGGGTCCTAGAGTGAGTTTTTCTCATTTTCCAACTTTTTCAGGTTTTCTTGGCATATTCTGGGTCCTACAGTGTGAATTCTTAATTTTCCACGTTTTTCAAGGTTTCTTGCCATATTCTGTTTCTACAGTGTGAATTTTAAATTTTCCACGTTTTTCAGTGTTTCACGCCAAATTCTTGGTCCTACAGTCTGAATATTTAATTTTCCATGTTTTTCAGGTTTTCTCGACATATTCTGGATCCTTCAGTGTGAATTTTTCATTTTCCTCGTTTTTCAGATTTTTCTCGCCATATTTTGGGTCCTTCAGTGTGAATTTTTAATTTTCCACGTTTTTCATGGTTTATCGCCATATTTTGGGTCCTTCAGTGTGAATTTTTAATTTTCCACGTTTTTCATGGTTTATCCCCATATTCTGGGTCCGAAAGTGTGAATTTTTTTTTCCACGTTTGTCAGGGTTTCTCAACATATTCCGGGTCCTACAGTGTGATTTTTCATTTTCAACGATTTTAAAGGTTTTTCGCAATTTTGGGTCCTACAGTTTGAATTTCTCATTTTCCACCTTTTTCAGGTTTTCTTGCCATATCCAGGATCCTTCAGTGTGAGTTTTTAATTTTCTACTTTTTTCAGGGTTTCTCGCCATAATCTGGGTTTTACAGTGTGAATATTTAAATTTCCACGTGTTTAAGGTTTTTTTTGTCATATTCTGGTTCCTACAGTGTGATTTTCTCATTTTCCACATTTTTCAGGTTTTCTTGGCATATTCTGGGTCTTTCAGTGTGAGTTTTTAATTTTGTACTTTTTTCAGGGTTTCTCGCCATATTCTGCATCCTACAGTGTGAATTGTAAATTTTCCACGTTTTTCAGGGTTTCTCGCCATATTCTGGGTCCTGCAGTGTGAATTTTTATTTTAAACGATTTTAAGTTTCTTTCGTCATTTTCAGTGTGATTTTCTCATTTTCCAACTTTTTCAGGGTTTCTCGGCATATTCTGGGATCTACAGTGTTAATATTCAATTTTCCAAGTTTTTCAAGGTTTCTTGCCATATTCTGGTCCTACAGTGTGAATTTTTAATTTTCCACATTTTTCAGTGTTTCTCACCATATTCTGGGTTTTACAGTGTGAATATTTAATTTTCCATGTTTTTCAGGTTTTCTGACAATATTCTGGGTCCTTCAGTGTGAGTTTTTAATTTCCCTCGTTTTTCAGGTTTTCTCACCATATTCTGGGTCCTTCAGTGTGAATTTTTAATTTTCCACGTTTTTCAGGTTTTTTTGGTCATATTCTGAGTTCTACAGTGTGATTTTCTCATTTCCACGTTTTTCAGGTTTTCTTGCCATATTCCAGGTCCTTCAGTGTGAATTTTTAATTTTCCACGTTTTTCAGTGTTTCTTGCCATATTCTGGGTAATACAGTGTGAAATTTTAATTTTCCACTTTTTTCATGGTTTCTCGCCATATTCTGGATAGGACAGTGTGAATTTTTAATTTTCACGTTTTTTAGGGTTTCTCGGCATATTCTGGGTCCTGCAGTGTGATTTTCTCATTTCTCACGTTTTTCATGTTTTTTCCTATTTCTGGGTCCTACACTGTGATTTTCTCATTTTCCACCTTTTTCAGGTTTTCTCGCCATATTCGGGGTCCTTCAGTGTGAGTTTTTAATTATCCACGTTTTTCAGGGTTTCTCGCCATATTCTGGGTCCTACAGTGTGAATTTTAATTTTAAACGTTTTTAAGTTTTTTTGTTGTATTCTGGGTCCTACAGTGAGATTTTCTCATTTTCCAAGTTTTTCAGGTTTTCTCCGCATATTCTGGGTCCTGCACTGTGAATTTTTAATTTTCCACGTTTTTCACGGTTTCTTGCCATATTCTCGTCCTACAATGTGAATTTTTAATTTTCCACGTTTTTCAGTGTTTCTCTCCAAATTCTGGGTCCTAACGTTTGAAAATTTAATTTTCCCCAGCACTCGGGAGTCAGAGGCAGGCGGATTTCTGAGTTCGAGGCCAGCCTGGTCTACAAAGTGAGTTCCAGGACAGCCAGAGCTAGACAGAGAAACCCTGTCTCAAAAAACAAAAAAAAAACCAAACAAAAAAAAGAAAATTTAATTTTCCATGTTTTTCGGTTTTCTCGCCATATTCTGGGTCCTTCAGTGTGAGTTTTTAATTTTCCTCGATTTTCAGGTTTTTTCGCCATATTCCGGGTCCTTCAGTGTGAATTTTTAATTTTCCACGTTTTTCAGTGTTTCTTGCCATATTCTGGCTAATACAGTGTGAATTTTTAATTTTCCACTTTTTCATGGTTTATCGCCATATTCTGTGTCCGAAAATGTGAATTTTTAATTTTCACATTTTTTCAGTGTTTCTCGCATTATTCTGGGTCCTACAGTGTGAAGTTTGTAATTTTCCACGTTTTTCAGATTTTCTAGCCATATTCCAGGTCCTTCAGTGTGAATTTTTAATTTTCCACATTTTTCAGGGTTTCTCGCCATATTCTAGGTCCTTCAGTGTGAATTTTTAATTTTCCACGTTTTTCAGTGTATCTCGCCATATTCTGGGTAATACCGTGTGAATGTTTCATTTTCCACTTTTTTCAAGGTTTCTTGCCATATTCTGGTCCTACAGTGTGAACTTTTAATTTTCCACGTTTTTCAGGGTTTCTCGGCATATTCTGGGTCCTACAGTGTGATTTTCTCATTTTCGAAGTTTTTCAACTTTTTTCGCAATTCTGGTCCTACAGTGTGATTTTCTCATTTTCCACCTTTTTCAAGTTTTCTCGTAGTAGTCTGGGTCCTACAGTGTGATTTTTTAAATTTCTACTTTTTGCAGGGTTTCAAGCCATATTCTGGGTCCTTCAGTGTGAGTTTTTATCTTTCCATGTTATCAGGGATTCTCACCATATTCTGGGTCCTACAGCGTGTATTTTTAATTTTCCACGTTTTTCAGGGTTTCTCGGCATATTCTGGGTCCTAAAATGTGATTTTTCATTTTCGACGTTTTTAAAGTTTTTTCGCAATTCTGGGTCCTACAGTGTGAATTTTTAATTTTACTCGTTTTTCAGGTTTTCTCGCCATATTCTGAGTCCTTCAGTGTGAATTTTTAATTTTCCACGTTTTTCAGTGTATCTCGCCATATTCTGGGTAATACAGTGTAAATTTTTAATTTTCCACTCTTTTCATGGTTTATCGCCATATTCTGGGTCCGAAAGTGTGAATTTCTAATTTTCCACTTTCTTTAGGTTTTTTTTGTCATATTCTGGGTTCTACAGTGTGATTTTCTCATTTTATAACTTTTTCAGGTTTTCTCTGAATGTTCTGGTTCCTACAGTGTGAATTTTTAATTTTCCATGTTTTTCAAGCTTTCTTGCCATATTTTGGTACTACAGTGTGAATTTTTAATTTTCAACCTTTTTCAGTGTTTCTCGCCATATTCTGGGTCCTACAGTGTGAATTTTCAGTTTTCCACCTTTTTCAGGGTTTCTCAGCATATTCTGGGTCCTACAGTGTGAATTTTTAGTTTTCCACGTTTTTCAGGGTTTCTCGGCAGATTCTGGGTCCTACAGTGTGATTTTCTCATTTTTGACCTTTTTCAAGTTTTTTTCGCAATTCTGGGTCCTACAGTGTGATTTTCTACTTTTCCAACTTTTTCAGAGTTTCTCGCCATATTTGGGGTCCTTCATTTTGAGTTTTTAATTTTCTACTTTTTTCAGGGTTTCTCGCCATATTCTGAGTCCTACAGTGTGAATTTTCAATTTTACACGTGTTTCAGGGTTTCTCGCCATATTCTGGGTCCTACAGTGTGAATTTTAATTTTAAACGTTTTTAAGTTTTTTTTTGTCATATTCTGGGTCCTAGAGTGAGATTTTCTCATTTTCCAACTTTTTCAGGTTTTCTTGGCATATTCTGGGTCCTACAGTGTGAATTCTTAATTTTCCACGTTTTTCAAGGTTTCTTGCCATATTCTGTTTCTACAGTGTGAATTTTAAATTTTCCACGTTTTTCAGTGTTTCACGCCAAATTCTGGGTCCTACAGTCTGAATATTTAATTTTCCATGTTTTTCAGGTTTTCTCGACATATTCTGGATCCTTCAGTGTGAATTTTTCATTTTCCTCGTTTTTCAGATTTTCTCGCCATATTTTGGGTCCTTCAGTGTGAATTTTTAATTTTCCACGTTTTTCATGGTTTATCGCCATATTTTGGGTCCTTCAGTGTGAATTTTTAATTTTCCACGTTTTTCATGGTTTATCGCCATATTCTGGGTCCGAAAGTGTGAATTTTTTTTTCCACGTTTGTCAGGGTTTCTCAACATATTCCGGGTCCTACAGTGTGATTTTTCATTTTCAACGATTTTAAAGGTTATTCGCAATTTTGGGTCCTACAGTTTGAATTTCTCATTTTCCACCTTTTTCAGGTTTTCTTGCCATATCCGGGATCCTTCAGTGTGAGTTTTTAATTTTCTACTTTTTTCAGGGTTTCTCGCCATAATCTGGGTTTTACAGTGTGAATATTTAAATTTCCACGAGTTTAAGTTTTTTTTTTGTTGTCATATTCTGGGTCCTACAGTGTGATTTTCTCACTTTCCACATTTTTCAGGTTTCCTTGGCATATTCTGGGTCCTTCAGTGTGAGTTTTTAATTTTGTACTTTTTTCAGGGTTTCTCGCCATATTCTGCATCCTACAGTGTGAATTGTAAATTTTCCACGTTTTTCAGGGTTTCTCACCATATTCTGGGTCCTGCAGTGTGAATTTTTATTTTAAACGATTTTAAGTTTCTTTCGTCATTTTCAGTGTGATTTTCTCATTTTCCAACTTTTTCAGGGTTTCTCGGCATATTCTGGGATCTACAGTGTTAATATTCAATTTTCCAAGTTTTTCAAGGTTTCTTGCCATATTCTGGTCCTACAGTGTGAATTTTTAATTTTCCACATTTTTCAGTGTTTCTCGCCATATTCTGGGTTTTACAGTGTGAATATTTAATTTTCCATGTTTTTCAGGTTTTCTGACAATATTCTGGGTCCTTCAGTGTGAGTTTTTAATTTCCCTCGTTTTTCAGGTTTTCTCACCATATTCTGGGTCCTTCAGTGTGAATTTTTAATTTTCCACGTTTTTCAGGTTTTTTTGGTCATATTCTGAGTTCTACAGTGTGATTTTCTCATTTCCACGTTTTTCAGGTTTTCTTGCCATATTCCAGGTCCTTCAGTGTGAAATTTTAATTTTCCACGTTTTTCAGTGTTTCTTGCCATATTCTGGGTAATACAGTGTGAAATTTTAATTTTCCACTTTTTTCATGGTTTCTCGCCATATTCTGGATCGGACAGTGTGAATTTTTAATTTTCACGTTTTTTAGGGTTTCTCGGCATATTCTGGGTCCTGCAGTGTGATTTTCTCATTTCTCACGTTTTTCATGTTTTTTCCTATTTCTGGGTCCTACACTGTGATTTTCTCATTTTCCACCTTTATTAGGTTTTCTCGCCATATTCGGGGTCCTTCAGTGTGAGTTTTTAATTATCCACGGTTTTCAGGGTTTCTCGCCATATTCTGGGTCCTACAGTGTGAATTTTAATTTTAAACGTTTTTAAGTTTTTTTGTTGTATTCTGGGTCCTACAGTGAGATTTTCTCATTTTCCAAGTTTTTCAGGATTTCTCCGCATATTCTGGGTCCTGCACTGTGAATTTTTAATTTTCCACGTTTTTCACGGTTTCTTGCCATATTCTTGTCCTACAATGTGAATTTTTAATTTTCCACGTTTTTCAGTGTTTCTCTCCAAATTCTGGGTCCTAACGTTTGAAAATTTAATTTTCCCCAGCACTCGGGAGTCAGAGGCAGGCGGATTTCTGAGTTCGAGGCCAGCCTGGTCTACAAAGTGAGTTCCAGGACAGCCAGAGCTAGACAGAGAAACCCTGTCTCAAAAAACAAAAAAAAAAAAAACCAAACAAAAAAAAAGAAAATTTAATTTTCCATGTTTTTCGGTTTTCTTGCCATATTCTGGGTCCTTCAGTGTGAGTTTTTAATTTTCCTCGATTTTCAGGTTTTTTCGCCATATTCCGGGTCCTTCAGTGTGAATTTTTAATTTTCCACGTTTTTCAGTGTTTCTTGCCATATTCTGGCTAATACAGTGTGAATTTTTAATTTTCCACTTTTTCATGGTTTATCGCCATATTCTGTGTCCGAAAATGTGAATTTTTAATTTTCACATTTTTTCAGTGTTTCTCGCATTATTCTGGGTCCTACAGTGTGAAGTTTGTAATTTTCCACGTTTTTCAGATTTTCTAGCCATATTTCCAGGTCCTTCAGTGTGAATTTTAATTTTCCACGTTTTTCAGTGTATCTCGCCATATTCTGGGTAATACAGTGTAAATTTTTAATTTTCCACTTTTTTCATGGTTTATCGCCATATTCTGGGTCCGAAAGTGTGAATTTCTAATTTTCCACTTTCTTAGTTTTTTTTTTTTTTGTCATATTCTGGGTTCTACAGTGTGATTTTCTCATTTTATAACTTTTTCAGGTTTTCTCTGAATTTTCTGGTTCCTACAGTATGAATTTTTAATTTTCCATGTTTTTCAAGCTTTCTTGCCATATTCTGGTACTACAGTGTGAATTTTAATTTTCAACCTTTTTCAGTGTTTCTCGCCATATTCTGGGTCCTACAGTGTGAATTTTTAGTTTTCCACGTTTTTCAGGGTTTCTCGGCAGATTCTGGGTCCTACAGTGTGAATTTTTAGTTTCCACGTTTTTCAGGGTTTCTCAGCAGATTCTGGGTCCTACAGTGTGATTTCTCATTTTTGACCTTTTTCAAGTTTTTTCGCAATTCTGGGTCCTACAGTGTGATTTTCTACTTTTCCAACTTTTTCAGGGTTTCTCAACATATTCTGGGTCCCTTCATTTTGAGTTTTTAATTTTCTACTTTTTTCAGGGTTTCTCGCCATATTCTGAGTCCTACAGTGTGAATTTTCAATTTTACACGTGTTTCAGGGTTTCTCGCCATATTCTGGGTCCTACAGTGTGAATTTTAATTTTAAACGTTTTTAAGTTTTTTTCGTCATATTCTGGGTCCTAGAGTGAGATTTTCTCATTTTCCAACTTTTTCAGGTTTTCTTGGCATATTCTGGTCCTACAGTGTGAATTCTTAATTTTCCACGTTATTCAAGGTTTCTTGCCATATTCTGTTTCTACAGTGTGAATTTTAAATTTTCCACGTTTTTTCAGTGTTTCTCACCAAATCTGGGTTTTACAGTCTGAATATTTAATTTTCCATGTTTTTCAGGTTTTCTCGACATACTCTGGATCCTTCAGTGTGAATTTTTCATTTTTCCTCGTTTTTTCAGATTTTCTCGCCATATTTTGGGTCCTTCAGTGTGAATTTTTAATTTTCCCACGTTTTTCATGGTTTATCGCCATATTTTGGGTCCTTCAGTGTGAATTTTTAATTTTCCACGTTTTTCATGGTTTATCGCCATATTCTGGGTGCTAAAGTGTGAATGTTTTTTCCACGTTTGTCAGGGTTTCTCAACATATTCCGGGTCCTACAAGTGTGATTTTTCATTTTCAACGATTTTAAAGGTTTTCGCAATTTTGGGTCCTACAGTTTGAATTCTCATTTTCCACCTTTTTCAGGTTTTCTTGCCATATCTGGGATCCTTCAGTGTGAGTTTTTAATTTTCTACTTTTTTCAGGGTTTCTCGCCATATTCTGGGTTTTACAGTGTGAATATTTAAATTTCCACGTGTTTAAGTTTTTTTTGTCATATTCTGAGTCCTACAGTGTGATTTTCTCATTTTCCACATTTTTCAGGTTTTCTGGCATATTCTGGGTACTTCAGTTGTGAGTTTTTAATTTTGTAGTTTTTTCAGGGTTTCTCGCCATATTCTGCATCCTACAGTGTGAATTGTAAATTTTCCACGTTTTTCAGGGTTTCTCGCCATATTCTGGGTCCTGCAGTGTGAATTTTTATTTTAAACGATTTTAAGTTTTTTTTCGTCATTTTCAGTGTGATTTTCTTCATTTTCCAACTTTTTCAGGTTTCTTGGCATATCTGGGTTCTACAGTGTTAATATTCAATTTTCCAAGTTTTTTCAAGGTTTCTGCCATATTCTGGTCCTACAGTGTGAATTTTTAATTTTCCACATTTTTCAGTGTTTCTCGCCATATTCTGGGTTTTACAGTGTGAATATTAATTTTCCATGTTTTTTAAGGTTTCTGACAATATTCTGGGTCCTTCAGTGTGAGTTTTTAATTTTCCTCGTTTTTCAGTTTTCTCACCATATTCTGGGTCCTTCAGTGTGAATTTTTAATTTTCCACGTTTTTCAGGTTATTTTGGTCATATTCTGAGTTCTACAGTGTGATTTTCTCATTTCCACGTTTTCAGGTTTTCTCGCCATATATGGGGTCCTTCCAGTTGAGTTTATAATTATCCACGTTTTTCAGGTTTCTAGCCATATTCTGGGTCCTACAGTGTGAATTTTAATTTTAAAAGTTTTTAAGTTTTTTTTGTTGTATTCTGGGTCCTACAGTGAGATTTCTCATTTTCCAAGTTTTTCAGGTTTTCTCCGCATATTCTGGTCCTGCACTGTGAATTTTTAATTTTCCACGTTTTTCACAGTTTCTTGCCATATTCTCGTCCTACAATGTGAATTTTTAATTTTCCACGTTTTTCAGTGTTTCTCGCCAAATTCTGGGTCCTAACGTTTGAAAATTTAATTTTCCATGTTTTTCGGTTTTTCCTGCCATATTCTGGGTCCTTCCAGTGTGAGTTTTTAATTTTCCTCGATTTTCAGGTTTTTTCGCCATATTTTGGGTCCTTCAGTGTGAATTTTTAATTTTCCACGTTTTTCAGTGTTTCTTGCCATATTCTGGGTAATACAGTGTGAATTTTTAATTTTCCACTTTTTCATGGTTTATCACCATATTCTGTGTCCGAAAATGTGAATTTTTAATTTTCACATTTTTTCAGTGTTTCTTGCATTATTCTGGGTCCTACAGTGTGAAAGTTTTAATTCTCCACGTTTTTCAGATTTTCTAGCCATATTCCAGGTCCTTCAGTGTGAATTTTTAATTTTCCACATTTTTCAGTGTATCTCGCCATATTCTGGGTAATACAGTGTGAATGTTTCATTTTCCACTTTTTTCAAGGTTTCTTGCCATATTCTGGTCCTACAGTGTGAACTTTTAATTTTCCACGTTTTTCAGGGTTTCTCGGCATATTCTGGGTCCTACAGTGTGATTTTCTCATTTTCGAAGTTTTTCAACTTTTTTCGCAATTCTGGTCCTACAGTGTGATTTTCTCATTTTTCCACCTTTTTCAAGTTTTCTCGTAGTATTCTGGGTCCTACAGTGTGATTTTTTAAATTTCTACTTTTTTCAGGGTTTCTCGCCATATTCTGGGTCCTTCAGTGTGAGTTTTTATCTTTCCATGTTTTCAGGGATTCTCACCATATTCTGGGTCCTAAAGTGTGATTTTTCATTTTCGACGTTTTTAAAGTTTTTTCGCTATTCTGGTTCCTACAGTGTGAATTTTTAATTTTACTCGTTTTTCAGGTTTTCTCGCCATATTCTGAGTCCTTCAGTGTGATTTTTTAAATTTCTACTTTTTTCAGGGTTTCTCGCCATATTCTGGGTCCTTCAGCGTGTATTTTAATTTTCCATGTTTTTCAGGTTTTCTGGGCATATTCCAGGTCCTACACTGTGAGTTTTTTATTTTCCAATTTTTTCAGTGTTTCCTGCGTTATTCTGGGTCCTACAGTGTGAATTTTTATTTTTCCAAGTTTTTCACGGTTTCTTGCCATATTCTGGGTCCTTCAGTGTGATTTTTTCATTTTCCACATTTTTTCAGGGATTCTCGCCATAGTCCATTACCTTGAGTGTGAGTTGTTAATTTTCCATGTTTTTCTGGTTTTCTTGCCAAAACCCATGTCCTTCAGTGTGAGCTTTTAATTTTCCACGTTTCAGTGTTTCTCGCCATATTCCAGGTCCTTCAGTGTGAATTTTTAATTTCCATCTTTTTCTGGGTTCTCCGCCATATTCTGGGTCCTACAGTGTGACTTTTTAATTTTACACCCTTTTCAGGGTTTCTCGCCATATTCTGGGTCCTTCAGTGTGAGTTTTTAACACTCCACATTTTTCAGCGTTTCTGCCATATTCCAGATCCTTGTGTGTGTGTTGTTAATTTTCCATTTTTTTCAGGGATTCTCGCCATATTCTAGGTACTTCAGTGTGTTTTTAATTTTCCATGTGTTTCATGGTTTCTTGCCATATTCTCGGTCCTTCAGTGGGAGTTTTTCATTTTCCACATTTTTCAGGATTTCTCACAATATTCCAGATCCTTGAGTGTGAGTATTTAATTATCATATGTTTTAGGATTTCCTGCCATATTCCAGGTCCTACACTGTGAGTTTTTAATTTTCCAATTTTTTCAGTGTTTCCTGCATTATTCTGGGTCCTACAGTGTGACTTTTTCATTTTACACGTTTTCAGGGTTTCTCGCCATAGTCCCAGTACTTGAGTGTGAGTTGTTAATTTTCCATGTTTTTCTAGTTTTCTTGCCAAAACCCATGTCCTTCAGTGTGAGTTTTAATTTCCACATTGTCAGGGTTTCTCGCCATATCCAGGTACTTCAGTGTGAATTCTAAATTTTCCATCTTTTTCTGGGTTTCTCGCCATATTCTGTGTCCGTCAGTGTGAGTTTTTAATTTTCCAAGTTTTTCAGGTTTTTCTGCATTATTCTGGGTCCCTACAATGTGAATTTTTATTTTTCCTCGTTTTCCGGGTTTCTCGCCATATTCCAGTCCTTCAGTGTGAGTTTTTAATTTTCCTCCTTTTTCAGGGTTTCTTGCCATATTCTGGTCCTTCAGTGTGAATTTTGAATTTTCCATGTTTTTAGGGTTTTTCGCCATATTCCCGGTCCTCAGTGTGAGTTTTTAATTTTCCTCATTTTTCAGGATTTCTCACAATATTCCAGATGCTTGAGTGTGATTTGTTAATTTTTGATGCTTTTAAGGATATTTTGCCATATTCCAGGTCCTTCAGTGTGAGTTTTTAATTTTCCACGTTTTTGAGGGTTTCTCGCCATATTCCAGATCCTTGAGTGTGAGTTGTTAATTTCCATGTTTTTCTGGTTTTCTCGTCATTACCCATGTCCTTCAGTGTGAGTTTTTAATTTTCCACGTTTTTTCGGGTTTTCTCACCACATTCCAGGTCCTTCCGTGTGATTTTAAATTTTCCACATTTTTCCGGGTTTCTCGCCATATTCTGTGTTCTTCAGTGTCTTTTTAATTTTCCACTTTTTTGAGGGATCCCTCCATATTCCAGGTCCTTTAGTGTGAATTTTTAATTTTCCACCTTTTCAAGGTTTCTCGCCATATTATGTGTCCTTCAATGTTAATTTTAATTTTCCACGATTTTCAGGTTTTCTAACATTATTCTGAATCCTACAGTGTGAATTTTTATTTTTCCACGTTTTTCAGGGTGTCTCGCCATATTCTGGGTCCTACAGTGTGACTTTTTAATTTTACACCTTTTTCAGGGTTTCTCGCCATATTCTGGGTCCTTCAGTGTGAGTTTTAACTTTCCACATTTTTCAGTGTTTCTGCCATATTCCAGATCCTTGTGTGTGTGTTGTTAATTTTCCCATTTTTTTTCAGGGTTTCTTGCCATATTCTCGGTCCTTCAGTGGGAGTTTTTCATTTTCCACATTTTTCAGGATTTCTCACAATATTCCAGATCCTTGAGTGTGAGTATTTAATTTATCATATGTTTTAGGATTTCCTGCCATATTCCAGGTCCTACACTGTGAGTTTTTAATTTTCCAATTTTTTCAGTGTTTCCTGCATTATTCTGGGTCCTACAGTGTGAATTTTTATTTTTCCATGTTTTTCAGGGTTTCTTTCCATATTCTGGGTCCTACAGTGTGATTTTTTCATTTTCCACGTTTTTCAGGGATACTCGCCATAGTCCAGTACCTTGAGTGTGAGTTGTTAATTTTCCATGTTTTTCTAGTTTTCTTGCCAAAACCCATGTCCTTCAGTGTGAGTTTTTAATTTTCCACGTTTTCAGGGTTTCTCGCCATATTCCAGGTCCTTCAGTGTGAATTTTTAATTTTCCATCTTTTTCTGGGTTTCTCGCCATATCCTGGGTCCTATAGTGTGAATTTTTAATTTTCCACCTTTTTCAGGGTATCTTGCCATATTCTGGGTTCTGCAGTGTGAATTTTGAATTTTCCATGTTTTTAGGGTTTCTAGCCATATTCCCGGTCCTCAGAGTGAGATTTTAATTTTCCTCATTTGTCAGGATTTCTCGCAATATTCCAGATTCTTGAGTTTGAGTTGTTAATATTTCATGCTTTTAAGGATATTTTGCCATATTCCAGGTCCTTCATTGTGAGTTTTTAATTTTCCTCGTTTTTGAGGGTTTCTCGCCATATTCCGGATCCTTGAGTGTGAGTTGTTAATTTCCATGTTTTTCTGGTTTTCTCGTCATTACCCATGTCCTTCAGTGTGAGTTTTTAATTTTCCACGTTTTTCAGGTTTTCTCACCACATTCCAGGTCCTTCAGTGTGAATTTTAAATTTTCCACATTTTTCCGGGTTTCTTGCCATATTCTGTGTTCTTCAGTGTGTTTTTAATTTTCCAGGTTTTGAGGGATTCCTCCATATTCCAGGTCTTTCAGTGTGAATTTTTAATTTTCCACCTTTTTCAAGGTTTCTTGCCATATTATGTGTCCTTCACTGTGAGTTTTAATTTTCCACGTTTTTCATGGTTTCTCGCCATATTCTGGGTCCTACAGTGTGACTTTTTAATTTTACACCTTTTTCAGGGTTTCTCGCCATATTCTGGGTCCTTCAGTGTGAGTTTTTAACTTTCCACATTTTTCAGCGTTTCTGCTATATTCCAGATCCTTGTGTGTGTGTGTTGTTAATTTTCCATTTTTTTCAGGGATTCTAGCCATATTCTAGGTACTTCAGTGTGTTTTTAATTTTCATGTGTTTCAGGGTTTCTTGCCATATTCTCGGTCCTTCAGTGGGAGTTTTTCATTTTCCACATTTTTCAGGATTTCTCACAATATTCCAGATCCTTGAGTGTGAGTATTTAATTTATCATATTTTTTAGGATTTCCTGCCATATTCCTGGTCCTACACTGTGAGTTTTTAATTTCCATTTTTTTCAGTGTTTCCTGTGTTATTCTGGGTCCTACAGTGTGAATTTTTATTTTTCCATGTTTTTCAGGGTTTCTTGCCATATTCTGGGTCCTACAGTGTGATTTTTTCATTTTCCACGTTTTTCAGGGATACTCGCCATAGTCCAGTACAGTGAGTGTGAGTTGTTAATTTTCCATGGTTTTCTAGTTTTCTTGCCAAAATCCATGTCCTTCAGTGTGAGTTTTTAATTTTCCACGTTTTCAGTGTTTCTCGCCATATTCCAGGTCCTTCAGTGTGAATTTTTAATTTTCCATCTTTTTCTGGGTTTCTCACCATATTCTGTGTCCTCAGTGTGAGTTTTTCATTTTCCACGTTTTTGAGGGTTTCTTGCCATATTCCATGTGGTTCAGTGTGAATTTTTTATTTTCCACCTTTTTTCAGGGTTTCTCTCACCATATTCTGTGTCCTTCAGTGTGAGTTTTTATTTTTCCATGTTTTTTAGGGTTTCTCGCCATATTCCCGATTCTTCAGTGGTTGTTTTTAATTTTCCACATTTGTCAGGATTTCTCGCAATATTCCAGATCCTTGAGTGTGAGTTGTTAATTTATCTTATTTTTACAGGATTTCTTGCCATATTCCAGGTCCTACATTGTGAGTTTTTAATTTTCCATGATCTTCTGTGTTTCTCGCATTATTCTGGGTCCTACAGTGTGAATTATTAATTTTTTACGATTTTGAGGGTTTCTCGCCATATTTCAGGTCCTTCAGTGTGAGTTTTTAATTTTCCATGTTTTTCACAGTTTCTCGCCATACTCTGGGTCCTACAGTGTGAGTTTTTAATTTTCCACGTTTTTCAGAATTTTTCGCAATCTTCCAGATCTTTGAGTGTGAGTTGTTAATTTTTCATATTTTTCAGGATGTCTTGCCATATATCAGGTCCTTCACTGTGAGTTTTTAATTTTCCATTTTTTTCAGGGTTTCTCCCATATTCTGGGTCTTTCAGTGTGATTTTTTAATTTTCTGCGTTTTTCATGGTGTCTCGCCATATTCCGGATCCTTGAGTGTGGGTTGTTAATTTTCGATGTTTTTCTGGTTTTCTCGCCAAAACCAATGTCCTTCAGTGGGAGTTATTAATTTTCCACGTTTTTCAGGGTTTCTCGCCATATTCCAGGTCCTTCAGTGTGAATTTTAAATTTTCCAACTTTTTCCGGTTTCTCGCCATGTTCTGGGTCCTCCAGTGTGAGGTTTTAATTTTCCATGTTTCTCAGGGTTCTTGCCATATTCCCGGTCCTTCAGTGTGAGTTTTTAATTTTCCACATTTTTCAGGATTTCACGCAATATTCCATATCCTTGAGTGTGAGTTGTTAATTTTTCATGCTTTTCAGGATTTCTTGCCATATTCCAGGTCCTTCAGTGTGAATTTTAATTTTCCACGTTTTTCAGGGTTTCTCGCCATATTCTGTGTCATACAGTGTGAATTTTTAATTTTCCACCTTTTTAAGGGTTTCTTACCATATTCTGGGTCCTTCAGTGTGAATTTTGAATTTTCCATGGTTTTAGGGTTTCTCCCCATATTCCAGGTCCTCAGTGTGAGTTTTTAATTTTCCTCATTTGTCAGGATTTCTCGCCATATTCCAGATGCTTGAGTGTGAGTTTTTAACTTTTCATGCCTTTAAGGATATTTTGCCATATTCTAGGTCCTTCAGTGTGAATTTTTAATTTTCCACCTTTTTCACGGTTTCTCGCCATATTATGTGTCCTTCAGTGTGAGTTTTAATGTTCCACGTTTTTCAGGTTTTCTCACATTATTCAGGGTCCTTCAGTGTGAGTTTTTAATTTTCCACTTTTTTCAGGGTTTCTCAACATACTCTGGGTCCTACAGTGTGAATTTTGAATTTTCCATGTTTTTCAAAATTTCTTCCATATTCTGGGTCCTAAAGTGTGAATTTTTAATTTTCGAAATTTTTCAGGGTTTCTTGCCAGATTCTGGGTCCTTCAGTGTGAGATTTTAAATTTCTATGTTTTTCACGGTTACTTGCCATATTCCAGTTCCTTCAATGTGAGCTGTTAATTTTCCATGTTTTTCAGGGTTTCTCGCCTTATTCTGGGATCTACAGTGTGACTTATTAATTTTACACCTTTTTCAGGGTTTCTCGCCATATTCTGGGTCCTTCAGTGTGAGTTTTTAACTTTCCATGTTATCAGGGATTCTCGCCATATTCTGGGTCCTTCAGTGTGAGTTTTTAATATTCCACATTTTACAGCGTTTCTGCCATATTCCAGATCCTTGAGTGTGTGTTGTTAATTTTCCATTATTTTCAGGGATTCTCGCCATATTCTAGGTACTTCAGTCTGTTGTTAATTTTCCATGTTTTTCAGGGTTTCTTGCCATATTATCGGTCCTTCAGTGGAAGTTTTTAATTTTCCATCTTTTTCTGGGTTTCTCGCCATATTTTGTGTCCTTCAGTGTGAGTTTTTAATTTTCCATGTTTTTCAGGGTTTCTCGACATATTCCCGGTTCTTCAGTGTGACTTTTTAATTTTCCACATTTGTCAGGATTTCTCCCAATATTCCAGATCCTTGGGTGTGAGTTGATAATTTATCATATTTTTTCAGGATTTCTTGCCATATTCCAGGTCCTAAAATGTGAGTTTTTAATTTTCCACGCTTTTCAGTGTATCTCGCATTATTCTAGGTCCTACAGTGTAAATTTTTAATTTTCTAGGATATTGAGGGTTTCTGGCCATATTCCAGGTCCTTCAGTGTGAGTTTTTAATTTTCCACGTTTTTCAGGTTTTCTCGTCTTATTCCAGGTCCTTCAGTGTGAGTTTTTAATTTTCCACGTTTTTCAGGTTTTCTCGCATTATTCTGGGTCCTACAGTGTGAATTGTTAATTTTCCACGTTTTTTAGGTATTCTCACCATATTCCAGGTCATTCAGTGTGAGTTTTTAATTTTCCACTTTTTTCACCATTTCCCCCCATATTCTGGGTCCTACAGTGTGAATTTTGAATTTTCCAGATTTTTTCAGGGTTTCTCATCATATTCTTGGTCCTAAAGTGTGAATTTTTAATTTTCCACCTTTTTTAGGATTTCTTGCCATATTCTGGGTCCTTCATTGTGAGTTTTTAATTTTCCATGTTTTTCAGAGTTTCTCACCATATCTAGGTCCTACAGTGTGAATTTTTAATTTTCCACGTTTTTTAGTGTTTCTCGCATTATTCTGGGTCCTACATTGTGAATTTTTAATTTTCCACGTTTTGCAGGGTTTCTCACCATATTCCCGGTCCTTCAGTGGGAGTTTTTAATTTTCCACATTTTTCAGGATTTCTCGAAATATTCAAGATCTTTAAGTGTGAGTTGTTAATTATTCATGTTTTTCAGGATTTCTTTACATATTCCAGGTCCTTCAGTGTGAGTTTTTAATTTTCCACGTTATTCAGGGTTTCTCGGCATATTCTGGGTCTTTCATTGTGAGTTTTTACATTTCCACGTCTTTCAGGGTTTCTCGCAATATTCTGTGTCCTTCAGTGTGAGTTATTCATTTTCCACTTTTTTGAAGGTTTCTCGCCATATTCCAGGTTCTTCAGTGAGAGTTTTAATTTTCCATGTTATTCAGGGTTTCTCGCCATATTCTGGGTCCTACAGTGTGAATTTTTAATTTTAAACCTTTTTCAGGGTCCCCGCCTTATTCCCGGTCCTTCAGTGGGAGTTTTAATTTTCCACATTTTTGAGGATTTCTCGCAATATTCCAGATACTTGAGTGTGAGTTGTTAATTTTGCATATTTTTTAGGATTTCTTGCCATATTCCAGGTCCTTCAGTGTGAGTTTTTAATTTTCCACGTTTTTTAGGTTTTCTCGCACTATTCTGGGTCTTATTGTGTGAATTTTTAATTTTCCACTTTTTTTAGGTTTTCTCAACATATTCCATGTCATTCAGTGTGAGTTTTTAATTTTCCACTTTTTTCACTATTTCTCACCATATTCAGGGTCCTACAGTGTGAATTTTGAATTTTCCATGTTTTTCAGGGTTTCTCGTCATATATTCTTGGTCCTAAAGTGTGAATTTTTAATTTTCCACCTTTTTTAGGATTTCTCGTCATAATCTGGGTCCTTCATTGTGAGTTTTCAATTTTCCATGTTTTTCAGGGTTTCTCGCCATATTCTGGGTCCTAAAGTGTGAATATTTAATTTTCGCCCTTCTTCAGGGTTTCTTGCCATATTCTGGGTCCTACAGTGTGAATTTTTAATTTTACACCTTTTTCAGGGTCCCCGCCTTATTTCCGGTCCTTCAATGGGAGTTTTAATTTTCCACATTTTTGAGGATTTCTTGCAATATTCTTGATACTTGAGTTTGAGTTGTTAATTTTCCACGTTTTTCAGGTTTTCTCGCCTTATTCCAGGTCCTTCTGTGTGAGTTTGTAATTTTCCACGTTTTTTAAGGTTTTCTCGCATTATTCTGGGTCCTACAGTGTGAATTTTTAATTTTCCACTTTTTTTAGGTTTTCTCACAATATTCCAGGTCATTCAGTGTGAGTTTTTAATTTTCCACTTTTTTCAACATTTCTCACCATATTCTGGGTCCTACAGTGTGAATTTGAATTTTCCAGGTTTTTCAGGGTTTCTCGTCATATTCTTGGTCCTAAAGTGTGAATTTTTAATATTCCACCTTTTTTAGGATTTCTTGCCATATTCTGGGTCCTTCATTGTGAGTTTTTAATTTTCCTTGTTTTTCAGAGTTTCTCACCATATCTAGGTTCTACAGTGTGAATTTTTAATTTTCCACGTTTTTCAGAGTTTCTCGCATTATTCTGGGTCCTACATTGTGAATTTTTAATTTTCCACGTTTTGCAGGGTTTCTCACCATATTCCCAGTCCTTCAGTGGGAGTTTTTAATTTTCCACATTTTTCAGGATTTCTCGCAATATTCAAGATCCTTGAGTGTGAGTTGTTAACTATTCATGTTTTTCAGGATTTCTTTCCATATTCCAGGTCCTTCAGTGTGAGTTTTTAATTTTCCACCTTATTCAGGGATTCTCGCAGTATTCTGTGTCCTTCAGTGTGAGTTATTCATTTTCCAATTTTTTGAAGGTTTCTCGCCAGGTCCTTCAGTGAGAGTTTTAATTTTCCATGTTATTCAGGGTTTCTCGCCATATTCTGGGTCCTACAGTGTGAATTTTAAATTTTAAACCTTTTTCAGGGTCCCCGCCTTATTCGCGGTCCTTCAGTGGGAGTTTTAATTTTCCACATTTTTGAGGATTTCTCGCAATATTCCAGATACTTGAGTGTGAGTTGTTAATTTTTCATATTTTTAGGATTTCTTGCCATATTCCAGGTCCTTCAGTGTGAGTTTTTAATTTTCCATTTTCAGGGTTTCTCACATTATTCTCCGTCCTACATTGTGAATTTTTAATTTTCCACTTTTTTCAGGGTTTCTCGCCATGTTCTGGGTACTTCAGTTTGAGGTTTTAATTTTCCATATTTTTCACGGTTTCTCGCCATATTCCCGGTTCTTCAGTGTGAGTTTTTAATATTCCACATTTTTCAGGATTTCACGTCATATTCTGGGTCCTAAAGTGTGAATTTTTAATTTTCGCCCTTTTTCAGGGTTTCTTGCCATATTCTGGGTCCTTCAGTGTGAGTTTTTAAATTTCCATGTTTTTCAGGGTTTCTCACCATATTCCAGGTCCTTCAGTGTGAATTTTTAATTTTCCATGTTTTTCTGGATTTCTCGCCATATTCTGGGTCCTACATTTAGACTTTTTAATTTTCCACCTTTTCAGAGTTTCTCGCCATATTCTGGGTCCTTCAGTGTGAGTTTTTATCTTTCCATGTTATCAGGGATTCTCGCCATATTCTGGGTCCTACAGTGTGAATTTTGAATTTTCCACATTTTTCAGAATTTCTCGCCATATTCTGGGTCCTAAAGTGTGAATATTTAATTTTCGCCCTTCTTCAGGGTTTCTTGCCATATTCTGGGTCCTACAGTGTGAATTTTTAATTTTACACCTTTTTCAGGGTCCCCGCCTTATTTCCAGTCCTTCAGTGGGAGTTTTAATTTTCCACATTTTTGAGGATTTCTCGCAGTATTCCAGATACTTGAGTGTGAGTTGTTAATTTTTCATATTTTTTAGGATTTCTTGCCACATTCCAGGTCCTTCAGTGTGAGTTTTTAATTTTCCACGTTTTTGAAGGTTTCTCGCCCTATTCCAGGTCCTTCAGTGAGAGGTTTAATTTTCCATGTTATTCAGGGTTTCTCGCCATATTCTGGGTCCTACAGTGTGAATTTTTAATTTTACACCTTTTTCAGGGTTTCTTGCCATATTCCCGGTCCTTCAGTGGGAGTTTTAATTTTCCACACTTTTGAGGAATTCTCCCAATATTCCAGATCCTTGAGTGTGAGTTGTTAATTTTTCATATTTTTTAGGATATCCTGCCATGTTCCAGGTCCTTCTGTGTGAGTTTTTAATTTTCCATGTTTTTCATGGTTTCTCGCATTTTTCTGGGTCCTATAGTGTGAATTTTTAATATTCCACTTTTTTCAGGGATTCTCTCCATATTCTGGGTCCTTCATTTCGACTTTTTTATTTTCCACGTTTTTCAGGGTTTCTTGCCATATTCCAGGTCCTTCAGTGTGAATTTTTAATTTTCCACCTATTTCCGAGTTCTCGCCATATTGTGTGTCCTACAGTGTGTGTTTGTAATTTTCCACGTTTTTGAGTGTTTCTCGCCATATTCCAGGTCCTTCAGTGTGAATTTTTAATTTTCCACCTTTTTCAGGGTTTCTTGCCATATTCTGTGTCCTTCAGTGTGAGTTTTTATTTTTCCATGTTTTTCAGGGTTTCTCGCTCTATTCTGGGTCCTACAGTGTGAATTTTTAATTTTCCACGTTTTTCAGGGTTTCTCGCCATATTCTGGGTCCTACAGTGTGAATTTTTTTTTTTTTTTTTTTTTTTTTGGTTATTCGAGACAGGGTTTCTCTTTATAGCTCTGGCTGTCCTGGAGCTCACTTTGTAGACCAGGCTGGCCTTGAACTCAGAAATCTGCCACCTCTGCCTCCCGATTGCTGGGATTAAAAGTGTGTGCCACCACGCCTGGCTTTTAGTGTGAATTTTTAATTTTACACGTTTTTCAGGGTTTCTCACCATATTCCAGGTTTTTCAGTGTGAGTTTTTAATTATCCACGTTTTTCAGCGTTTCTCGCCATATTCCAGATCCTTGGTGTCAGTTGTTAATTATCCATGTTTTCAGGTTTTTTCGCCATAACCCATGTCCTTCAGTGTGAGTTTTTAATTTTCCAACTTTTTGAGGGTTTCTCGCCCTATTCCAGGTCCTTCAGACTCCAATGTTGTGACAACATGGTCCAATGTTCTGTTACAGTGCACTACAGTGATGTCACAGTGTTCCACTGTGATGTCTCTGTAAAACTATGGTGGCACAGTTCTCCACTGTGTTGTGATAAAGCACCACTGCTGTGTCACAGTGCTGTACTGTGGTGTCACAGTGCTCCTCTTAGGTATCACAGAGCTCCACTGTAGTGTCCGAGTTCTCCAGTGTAGTGACACAGAGCTCCATTGTGGTGTCACAGTGCTCCACTGTGGTGTCACAGTGCTCCACTGATGTGGCTCATGCTACACTGTTGTGACAGAGTGCTACACTGTGGTGAAAGTGTGCTATACTGTGGAGTCACAGTGCTCCACTAGTGTCACTGTGCTCCATTGTGGTGTCACTATGCTCCACTGTGATTTCACACTGCTACACTGTGATGTCCCAGTGCTCCACTGTGGTGTCACAGTGCTCCACTGTGGTGTCACAGTGTTTCACTGTGGTGTCACAGTGATCCACTTTTCTTTCACATTCTCCACTGTGATATCAGAGTGCTCCACTGTTGTGTCATAATCCTCCACTGTGCTGTCACATTGATCACTGTGTTGTCACAGTGCTCCACTATGTTGTCACAGACTCCAATGTGGTGACAACATGCTCCAATGTGCTTCAACAGTGCACCACGGTGATGTCACAGTGGTCCACTGTGATGTCTCTGTAATACTGTGGTAAAACAGTGCTCCACTGTGGTGACCAAGTGCTCCACTTTGATGTCACAGTTCTCCACTGTGTTGTAACAGTGCCCACGGTTGTGTCATATTACTCCACTGTGATGTCACATGTTCCACTGCGGTGTCACAATTCTCTGCTGCGGTATCACAGTGATCACTGTGGACTGAAGCACTCTACTGTGGTGTCACAGACTCCAATGTTGTGACAACATGGTCCAATGTTCTGTTACAGTGCACTACAGTAATGTCACAGTGGTCCACTGTGATGTCTCAGTAATACTGTGGTAAAACAGTGCTCCACTGTGGTGACCAAGTGCTCCACTTTGATGTCACAGTTCTCCACTGTGTTGTAACAGTGCCCACGGTTGTGTCATATTACTCCACTGTGATGTCACATGTTCCACTGCAGTGTCACAATTCTCTGCTGCGGTATCACAGTGATCACTGTGGACTGAAGCACTCTACTGTGCTGTCACAGACTCCAATGTTGTGACAACATGGTCCAATGTTCTGTTACAGTGCACTACAGTGATGTCACAGTGTTCCACTGTGATGTCTCTGTAATACTGTGGTAAAGCAATGCTCCACTGTGGTGACCGAGTGCTCCATTTTGATGTCACAGTTCTCACTGTGTTGTAACAGTGCCCACTGTTGTTTCACATTGCTCCACTGTGGTGTCACAGTGCTCCACTGAGGTGTCTCATGCTACGCTGTGGTTATAGAGTGCTCCACTGTGGTGACAGAGTGCTCCACTGTGGTGTCACAGCGCTCAACGATGGTGTCTCATGCTCCACGGTGGTGTCATAGTGCTCCACTGTAGTGTCACAGTGCTCCACTGGGGTGACACGGAGCTCCACTGATGTGTCTCATGCTACCCTGTGGTGACAGTGCTACACTGTGGTGACAGTGTGCTATACTATGGAGTCACAGAGCTCCACTAGTGTCACTGTGCTCCACTGTGGTGCCACAGTGCTCCACTGTGGCGCCACAGTGCTCCACTGATGTGTCTCATGCTACACTGTGGTGACAGAGTGCTACACTGTGGTTACAGTGCGTTATACTATGGAGTCACAGTGCTCCACTAATGTCACTGTGCTACACTGTGGTGTCACAGTGCTCCACTGTGCTGTAAAAGTGCTCCACAGTGCTCTCTTAGTCATCCACTGTGGTGTCACATGCTCTACTTCGGTTTCACATTGATCCACTGTGGTGTCACTGTGCTCCACTGTGGTGTCACTGTGCTCTACTGTAGTGTCACAGTGCTCCACTGTGGTGACACAGAGCTTCACTGTGGCGGCACAGTGCTCCACTGTGTTGTGATAATCACCACTGGTGTGTCACAGTGCTCCACTGTGGTGTCACTGTGCTCCACTGTGGTGTCAGAGTGCTCCACTGTCATGTCACAGTGCTCCATTGTGGTGATACAGAGTTCCACTGTGGTGGCAGAGTGCTCCACTGTGTTGTGATAATGCACCACTATTGTGTCGCAGTGCTCCACTGTGGTGTCACAATGCTCCACTGAGGTGTCTCATGCTACACTGTGGTCACAGAGTGCTACACTGTGGTGACAGTGTGCTATACTGTGGAGTCACTGTGATCCACTGGTTTCACTGTGCTCAACTGTGGTGTCAGTCTTCTCCACTGTGATTTCACATTGCTCCACTGTTATGTCCCAGCGTTCCACAGTGGTGTCACTGTGCTCCACTGTGGTGTCACAGTGCTCCACTGTAGTGTCACAGTGCTCCACTGTGGTGACACAGAGCTCCACCGTGGTGTCACAGGGCTCCACTGTGGTGTCACAGTGCTCCACTGATGTGTCTCATGCTACACTGTGGTGACAGAGTGCTACACTGTGGTGACAGTGTGCTATACTATGGAGTCACAGTGCTCCACTAGTGACACTGTGCTCCACTGTGGTGTCACAGTGCTCCACTGTGTTGTAAAAGTGCTCCACAGTGCTGTCTTAGTGATCCATTGTGGTGTCACATACTCTCCTTTGGATTCACTTTGCTCCACTGTGGTGTCACTGTGCTCCACTCTGGTGTCACAGTGCTCTACTGTAGTGTCACAGTGCTCGACTGTGGTGACAAAGAGCTCCACTGTGGTGGCAGAGTGCTCCACTGTGTTGTGATAATCACCACTGGTGTGTCACAGTGCTCCACTGTGGTGTCACAGGGCTCCACTGTGGTGTCAGAGTGCTCCACTGAGGTGTCTCATGCTACACTGTGGTCACAGAGTGCTACACTGTGGTGACAGTGTGCTATACTGTGGAGTCACAGTGATCCACTAGTGTCACTGTGCTCCACTGTGGTGTCACAGTGCTCCACTGTGTTGTAAAAGTGCTCCACAGTGCTGTCTTAGTGATCCACTCTGGTGTCACATGCTCTCCTTTGGTTTCACTTTGCTCCACTGTGGTGTCACTGTGCTCCACTCTGGTGTCACAGTGCTCTACTGTAGTGTCACAGTGCTCGACTGTGGTGACAAAGAGCTCCACTGTGGTGGCATAGTGCTCCACTGTGTTGTGATAATCACCACTGGTGTGTCACAGTGCTCCACTGTGGTGTCACTGTGCTCCACTGTGGTATCACAGTGCTCCACTGTAGTGTCACAGTGCTCCATTGTGGTGACACAGAGCTCCACTGTGGTGGCATAGTGCTCCACTGTGTTGTGATAATGCACCACTATTGTGTCGCAGTGCTCCACTGTGGTGTCACAGTGCTCCACTGAGGTGTCTCATGCTACACTGTGGTCACAGAGTGCTACACTGTGGTGACAGTGTGCTATACTGTGGAGTCACAGTGCTCCACTTGTTTCACTGTGCTCAACTGTGGTGTCACTCTTCTCCACTGTGATTTCACATTGCTCCACTGTGATGTCCCAGTGTTCCACTGATGTGTCACTGTGCTCCACTCTGGTGTCACAGTGCTCCACTGTAGTGTCTTAGTGCTCCACTTTGGTGACACAGAGCTCCACTGTGGTGTCATAGTGCTCCACTGTGGTGTCACGATGCTCCACTGATGTGTCTCATGCTACACTGTGGTGACAGAGTGCTACAATGTGGTGACAGTGTGCTATACTATGGAGTCACAGTGCTCCACTAGTGTCACTGTGCTCCACTGTGGTGTTACTGTGCTCCACTGTGATTTCACATTGCTCCTCTGTGATGTCACAGAGCTCCACTGTGGTGTCACAATGCTCCACTGCAGTATCACAGTGATCACTGTGGAGTCAAGTGCTTCACTGTGGTGTCACAGTGCTCCACTGAGGTGTCTCATGCTACACTGCTGTGACAGAGTGCTCCACTGTAGTGAAAGAGTGCTACACCGTGGTGTCACAGTGCTCAACGGTGGTGTCTCATGCTCCACGGTGGTGTCATAGTGCTCAACTGTAGTGTCACAGGGCTCCACTGTGGTGTCACAGTGCTCCACTGTAGCGTCACAGGGCTCCACTGTGGTGTCACAGGCTCCATTGATGTGAAAGCATGATCCACTGTGCTGTCACTGTACCACTGTGGTAAAACAGTGGTCCACTGTGCTGACAGAGTGCTCCCCTGGGGTGTCACAGTGCTCCAAATTGGTGTCACAGTGCTCACTGTAGTGTCACTGTGCTCCACTGTGGTGCCACAGGCTCCACTGTGGTGTCACAGTGACCCACTGTGGAGTCACAGCGCTTCACTGTGCTGTCTTAGTGATCGACTGTGGTTTCAGATGCTCTACTTCGGTTTCACATTGCTCCACTGTGGTGTCACTGTGCTAAACTGTGGTGTCACAGTGCTCCACTGTAGTGTCACAGTGCTCCACTGTGTTGTCACAGTGCTGCACTGATGTGTCTCATGGTACACTCTGGTGACAGAGTGCTCCACTGTGGTGAAAGAGTGCTCCACTATGTTGTCACAACGCTCCTCTCTGGTGACACTCTGATCCACTCCTGCACTATGCCGACACAGTGCTCCAATGTGGTGTCACAGAGCTCCACTGTGTTGTCACAATGCTCCACTGTTTTGTCACGTGTTCCACTGTGGTGTAACAGTTGTCCATGGTGGTGACACCGTGCTCCACTGTGGTGTCACAGTGGTCACTGTGCTTTCACAGTACTCTATTGTGCTGTTACAGTGCTTCACTCTTCTTTCACAGTACTTCAGTCTGGTGTTACAGTGTTCCACTGTGGTGTCACAGTGCTCCACTGCGGTGACCCAGAGCTCCACTGTGGTGTCACATGCTCCACAGTGCTGTCACAGTGCTCCACTGAGGTGTCACAAGGCTGCACTCTGCTGTCATAGTTCTGCACTATGGTGTCACAGTGCTACACTATGCTGGCACGGTGTTCATTGTGGTGTTTGAGTGCTCCACTGTCGTGTCACAATACTACACTGTGATGTTACAGTTTTCCACTGTGCTGTCACAGTGCTCCACTGTCCTGTCACAGAACTCCACTCTGGTGTAACAGTGCTCAAGGCTGCTATCACAGTTTTCCTGTGTCATGTCACACTGCTCCACTTTGGTATCACAATGCTGCTCTGTGGTGTCACATTGCTCTAGTGTCGTGACATAGTACTCACTGTGGCATCACAGTGATGCACTGTGGTATCACACTGCTCCACTGTGGTGTCACAGTGCTCCTCTCTAGTGTGCCAGTGCGAAACTGTGATGTCAAAGTGCTCCACTGTGCTGTCACTGTGCTGGACTGTTGTGTCACAGTCCTCTATGGTGGTGTCTCAGTGCTCCACTGTGATGTCACAATGCTAAACTGTGGTGTCACAGTACTCCTCTTTTGTGACACAGTGCTCCACTGTGTTGACACAGTGCTCCACTATGGTCTCAAAGTGCTCACTGTGGTGTCACAGTGCTCCACTGTGTTATCACAATGCTCCACTGTGGTGTGACAGTGCTCTTCTCTGCTGTCACAGTGCTCACTGTGGTATCATAGTGCTCCATTGTGGTATCACAATGCTCCACTGTGGTATCACAGTGCTACATTGTGGTGTCATATGTTCCACTGTGGTGACACAGTGCTCCACCCTGGTGTCAGTGATCCACTATGCTCTCTCCGTGTTCCCCTGTGCTGTCCTATTGCTTCACTGTAGTGTCACAGTGCTCCACTCTGGTGTCACAGTGCTCCACTGTGCTCTCCCAGTGCTCCATTGTGTTGTCACTGAGCTGCACTTTGGAGTTACATTGCTCCACTGTGGTTTCAGAGTGATCCACTGTACCTACACAGTGCTTCACTGTGCTGTCACAGTGCTCCAGCGTGGTGTCACGGTGATCCACTGTGAGATCACAGTGCTCAAATGTGCTGTTGCTGTGCTGCACTGTGGTATAACACTGCTCTACTGTGGAGTCAGTGATTCACTGTCCTGTCACAATGCTCCACTGTGGTATCACAACGCTCCTCTGTGGTGTGACAGTGCATCTCTGCTGTCACAGTGCTCACTGTGGTATCAAAGTGTTCCACTGTGGTATCACAATGCTCCAGTGTGTTATCAAAATGCTCCACTGTTTTGTGACACTGCTCCTCTCTGCTGTTACAGTGCTCACTGTGGTGTCACAATGCTCCATTGTGGTGTCATATGCTCCAATGTAGTGACACAGTGCTCCACTCTGGTGTCAGAGTGATCCACTGTGCTCTCACTGTGTTCCACTATGCTGTCACATTGCTTCAGTCTAGTGTCACAGTGCTCCAGTCTGGTGTCCCAGTGCTCCACTGTGCTGTCCCAGTGCTCCATTGTACTGTCACAGTGCTGCACTGTGTTGACACAGTGCTCTATGTTGGTGTCACATTGCTGCACTGTGATGTCACAGTACTCCACTGTGCTGTCACTGTGTTGCACTGTGGTGACACAATGCTCTATGTTGGTGTCGCAGTGCTCCACTGTGTTGCCACAGTGCTCACTGTGTTTTCACAGTGCTCCACTGTAGTGTGCCATTGTGAAACTGTCATGTCACAGTGCTCACTGTGATGTCACAGTGCTCCCTTGTCATGTCACAATGCTCCACTATGGTGTCACACTGCTCCAGGGTGGTGTGACATGCTCAACTGTGGTTTCAGAGTGCTCCACTGTTGTGACACAGTGCTCGACTGTGTTGACACAGTGCTCCACTGTGGTGGTACAGTGCTCCACTGTGGAGTCACAATGCTCACTGTGGTGACACAGTGCTCCACTGTGGTTTCACGGTACTCCACAGTGCTGTCACAGTGCTTCACTCTGATGCCACAGTGCTCACATCTGGTGTCACAGTGGTCCACTGTGTTGTCACAATGATCCACTGTGCTGTCCCTGTGCTCCACTGTGGTGGCTCATACTTCACTATTGTGTCACAGTGCTCCACTGAGGTGTCACAATTCTGCACTGTGCTCTCACAGTTCTGCACTGTGTTGTCAAAGTTCTCCACTGTGCTGTCACAGAGCTCCACTGTTCTCTCTGTGCTCCACTGTCCTGTCACAATGTTCCAGTGTGGTGTCTCAGTGCTCTACTCTTGTGTCCCAGTGCAAAACTGTGATGTCAAAATGCTCCACTGTGCTGACACTGTGCTTCTCTGTGGGGTCACAGTCCTCTATGGTGGTGTCACAGTGCTCCACAGTGTTGTTTCTGTGCTCCACTGTGGTTTCACATACTAGACTTTTGTTTCACAGTGCTCCGCTTAGATGTCACAAGGTTGCACTGTGCTGTTAAAGTTCTGTACTGTGGTGTCACAGTGCTCTACCGTGCTGCCACAGTGCTCCACTGTTGAGACAGAGTGCTCATTGTGGTGTCCCAGTGCTCCACTATGGTGTCACAGTGCTAGACAGTGGTGTCACATGTTCAACTGTGATGTCACAGTGCCCCAATGTGGTGTCACAGTGCTCCACTGTGCTGTCACATTGTTCCACCCTTGTGTCACAATGCTCCCTTCTGGTGTCCCAGTGCTCCTCTGTGGTGTCACAGTGCTGCACTGTGCTGACACAATTAAGCACTTTGGGATCACAGTGCTACACTGTGGTGTCACATGCTGAACTGTGCTTACACAATGTTCCACTGTGGTGTCACAATGCTCAACTGCGCTGTCACAGTGCTCCATTCTGTTGTCACTGTGCTCCAGTTTGGTGTCACAGTGTTCCACTGTGGTGTCACAGTAGTCCACATTGGTGTCACAGTGTTCCACTGTGGTATCACAGTGTTCCACTGTGGTGTCACAGTGGTCCACATTGGTGTCAAAGTGTTCCACTGTGGTGTCACGGTGCTCCACTGTGCTATCCCTGTGCTCTACTGTACTGTCACAGTGCTCCACTGAGGTGTCACAAGGCTGCTCTGTGCTGTCACTGTCAGTGTCAGTGCCTTGAATAGGTTAAACAAACCTCCAAAGGTTTAACAACCTGGCTGGAGTTGGCACCTGGCCTCATCTCATTTGCATTTTCCCACCTGAGCTTTGAGTAGTTGACAGCCTGCTGAGCTTGCCTTGCAACTCAATCCAGCTAAAACAAAGGATGGGTCCTGTCTATATAAATGCAGAGCTGAAAATTAAACTTTGTTTTGGGATTTTTTATTTATTTTATTTTTGTTGTTGTTGTTTTTTTTTTTTTTTTTTTATGTCAGGGTTTCTCTGTGTAGACCTGGCTGTCCTGGAACTCTCTCTGTAGACCAGGCTGGACTCGAACTCAGAAATTCACCTGCCTCTGACTCTCAAGTGCTGGGATTAAAGGTGTGCGCCACCATGCCCTGCGAAAATTAAATTTTGAATCTTGATCAGAAGTCTTTGTCTTGACTTCATTCTTCTCTTGCCCACCCGTCCTTTTTCATTCGCAGCCTCCCTTTCAGGTGTACCCAGTTCTCTGTGGCTCCTGGACAGCTACAACTTAGGTCTTGAATTTTTATCATATTTTCAACCCATGATCATATTATGTTATTGCCAAGGGAAGTTTTTAAGATGTGTTTAAAAATAATAATGACTTGATGTTGAGATAATCAAAAGGGAGGTCATACAACTAGGCTCAGCCTCATTACATTTCTTTAAAAGCAGAGCATTCTTTATGGCTGGTAACAGATGGAGAGAGGTCAGAGAAATTCAACGCATGGGACTGATTTAGAATGCCCTGGCTGACTTTCAAGATGATGAGCTGCAAAGAAGGGCTTGAGAGAAGGCTAACTGGAGGTAGATGAATCTAAGCATGAAAATATATGTGTGTGTGTGTGTGTGTGTGTGTGTGTGTGTGTGTGTGTATGTGTGTGAGGTATCTGGTGGGAGAGGGAAATGACTTGGCTTAGAGGATGTGGTTAGCACCCCTTTCTGACACTTTCAGGAGAGATGTGATGCCTCTTTTAAAAAAAAAAAAGAGCTTGGGCTATAGAATTTCAAAGACGCATTTCTCCCAACACCTGCTGGGTACCTAGGAATTATCGGATACATACATAGTAGATTATCATTAAACCTTGACTTCAACTTTCTCACCTATTGGACTCAATTGCTTTAACCAGCTATACCCCTCAGTTAGCACTTGTGGTTCAGAGAGTGAGAGGGAGACTTCATCTCAAGTCAAGGTTTTTACAGAGACAGCCTCGCCACCCTGCTGTGATGTTTTGCCTTGGCTAGAGAGATGGGGAGCAGCAGTCTGCCTCTACTTCTGCAAAACAAAAGGTTTTGTTTTGGTTTTTTGTACCCTGGGATGTCTTGAGGCTCTGTTTTACAATAAACATAGTCTTCAGCTCAGAATGTAGGGCTGGCAGACATCAAACTGATCAGCCCTCTTGAACAGGCAGGGCAAGATCAATAGACTCTCTCTCTCTCTCTCTCTCTCTCTCTCTCTCTCTCTCTCTCTCTCTCTCTCTCTCTCTCTCTCTCTCTGTGTGTGTGTGTGTGTGTGTGTGTGTGTGTGTGTGTGTGTGTGTGTGTGTGTGTGTGTGTGTGTTTGAGGAACTGTTCTTCAACCTGGACATTCTGAAACCCACACACCTTATTTCATTTAGCCTCTTATCTTTGCTGTGCTGCTGTCATCTCAGACTTGAGGGAACAATCCCTCCAGGCACCTGCACATAAGAAGAAAATGACTCAGAAAAGATTTCCTTTTCTGTAACCCATGATTTACTTAGACCTTGTATGTTTCCGAGAAGCGGTAAGATTATAAAAGAGTGAGTAAGTGCCTAGGGCCATGTGGAAGGAATGACAAATGGCCTTAAAACTCATGGAATGAGGTTACCACAGCCGCATGAGTGAGCCTCGGTGTGGCACGGTGTGGATTCTGTGTCCTGAGGAAGTCATGCTATTATGGAGTTCTGCTCTGCCCTCATATTCCTTTTAATCTAAAGATTATATGAAAACTCTAAGGGGGCTTCCAGACCCTCGCTGGGCAATATCTCTGTCACTCACAATACTAATGCTTGATGTCTTTCAGGCATTGCTGGTGGAGCAGATAATGATTCTATAACTACCCTAGAGATAAACTTAGATACTTAGATTGTCAGCAATGACCATCACCCTTAAAAAACACTTGGGAAAAAAAGTTAATGAAGCTAGGTTGAGATATTTTTTACTATTGGCTCTGATGTAGAAAATATTCAGAAATAAATTGAGGTTCAGAAAGGCATGCTCTTATTACTTAACCTAGGGACCTTTTATAGTCAGAGAACAAGAATAATGGCAGTTCTTTTTGACATGACTCTCACTGAGTATGGATTGTTGATAATTGATTTCTTGTACCCATTTTCACCCTCAGCTTCATTATTAAATTTATTAAGAATTGCTGATTAACTCATATGCGTTCTGGGGAATTAAGGTAGATATGACTGGGTTTTTTGTCTTTTCTTTTTAATTTATTTATTTATGCAAGTACAATGTAGCATTCTTCAGATATCCCAGAAGAGGGCATAAGATTTCATTACAGATGGTTGTGAGCCACCATGTGGTTGCTGGGATTTGAACTCTGGACCTTCGGAAGAGCAGTCAGATGCTCTTAACTGCTGAGCCATTTCTCCAGCCCAGACTTGTTTTTATATAAAAGTATAGATTTGTGATTCCTTTAAGATTCTTAATAGATTACTTTTAAAGATTTTTAGTTTATTTATTTTATTTTTCATTTTATTTATTTTATTTCTTTACCTGTACTTGTAATGTTGTTTCTTATAAGGTATTGGAAAACACATCATTTTGATAACCATTCACCACAATAAAACTAAAACATAAACACATTGTAATTTAATATTGCTTGAAAGTCTTTTCTGGGATATATAAGTGATGAAAGAAAGAATAAAGTGTGATGGTTAGAGCACATCCATCAACTATATGTATCTGTTAAGACTTGTGTGTGGTGGGTTGGAGTATTGTTCCTTCCATCCATCACTATGTACATGTATGTATATGTGTAAGGTTTGTGTGTGTGGTGGGTTGGAGCATTGTTCCTTCCATCCAGCAACTCTGTAACTCTGTGTGTGTGTGTGTGTGTGTGTGTGTGTGTGTGTGTGTGTGTGTGTGTGTAAGATTTGTGTAAATGCGGACTGACTGAAACATTGTTCATTCCACCCATCTCCTATGTGTATGTATGTATATGTGTAAAGCTTGTCTGAGTGTGTGTTGGAGCTTGCTCCATCCACCTATTGTGTGTATTTGTGTATGTATGTGTGAAATGTTTGAAACCTGTTTGCTTGAGCTTTTCTCTAACCAATCTATGTGTCGATGTATATATGTCTGTCTATAGGTCTGAATGCATATATGTTTGTGTGTCTAAAGTTCCTGGAATCTGTCTTTTCTTTCAACCACTCAGTGTGTGTGTACCCATTGAGCCATCTCTCCAGCCCATAAGTGGAGTTTTGTATAGATAAACCCAGTCAATATTTTATCTTCAGTCCTAGAACCTGTAATAAATCACTGACATAATTTTAGGAATTCTTATAGAATCATCATAAAGACTTAAGTCATCTATTTATCTATGTAGCATAATTACAAGACAGTACATCTTTGTAGATTTGCAGAGATCTGCTCCGAAGGGGTGTGCTATTACTTAGTGATTATTATTATATATGCTTAATCATAACAGTAAAGGCATATTAATAGCAGGAATCTTTCCTAAAATGAATCCCTTACAGCCTTGCTTAATAAGTGAGCACCTGTGACAGATTATATAATAACCCGAAGCAGGCCATTTCAGGATGATCACCTGCTAGTTATTAGCTTGTCCCTTTATGGCTCCTGACATCTTCCCAATCCCAGATATCTACACACCAGAATAAAAACACAACCATTAACAGCTAGGACATTAACTAATAGAGCCATCAACACTATCACAGAAGGCACTGAGTATTCCAAGATGGCTGAAGAACAAGAATGAAAAAGACCATAAGACAGCCTTTACAATATGATAGAGGTCCTTAAAGAGAAAAATAAAGAAATTTGTGAAAACACAAACTGTGGAAGGAAATGGATAAAACACAGTTCAAGATCTGAAAGTGAAAACAGAGTAAGTAAAGAAAACCTAAACTGAGAGATTGGGAAGTGTAAAATGTAGGAACTCAAATAATCCCTGAGAGGCAGGTCTCAACAACAGACTACAACAGATAGAGATTCTCAGGCATTGAAGAGATGATAGAAGGAATAGATCAAGGAAAATGTTAAATCCAAAAGGGGGGGAAGAGTGGAGGGGGGAGAAAAAGATAGGAAGAAAGAAAGAAAATCCTGGAAGACAGTAATCAAGAAATATAGGATATTTCTACAAAAATAGCAAATATAAGAATAGTAAAGTGTAGAGGAAGGAGAAGAAATTCAGGTCAAAAGCAAAGAAAACATCCTAGACAAAATTATAGAAGAAAATGTCCTTAAAATGAACAAGAGACTTAACAAAGTAAAAGAAGCATACAGACTATGAAATAGACTGGACTACAAAAGGAAGCCCCTCAGAATGCATTAACTAAGTCACTAAACATAGAGAACAGGGAAAGTATATTAAAAGCTGCAAGGGGAAAAGGCCAAGTAACATTTAAAGGCAGACCTATTAGAATTACATGTTAATTCTCCATAGAGACTCTAAAAGCCACAAGAGCCTGGACAAATGTGCTGCAAACTAAGAGACCACAAATGCTAGACCAGACTTCAAAGCCCAGTAAAATTTTCAACAACTATAGATGAAAGAAATAAGTTATTACATGATAACACAAAATTGAAGCAATATGTATCTACAAATTTAGCTCTATAAAAGGTGCTAGAAGGAAATCCCCAATGTAGCAAGGTTAACTATTACCCTGAAAAGGCAGGGAATACATAATCCTAAACCAGCAAAGTCAAAATAGGGAAGCATGCATACAACACAACAATAAAATCAAAATAACAGGAATCGACAATTATTGTTCATAAATAACTCTCAACATCAATTGTCTCAATTCCCCAGTAAAAAAATACAGACTAACAGATAGGATACTTAAATAGGATGTATTCTTCAGCTGCAGTTAAGAAATGCACCTTAACATCAAGGATAGACATCACCTTAGGGTAGATGAAAAAATACTCCAAGCAAATAAACCTAGGAAGCAACCTGGCATAGCCATTTTAATATTCGACAAAATAAACTTGAAACCAAAGCAAAGGGTCTAAAGTGTTTTCTTCCTTCAAGTATGTACCCCCAGTCCATTTCTTTCACTCTGTGTCTTAATTTGGATGCCTTCTGTTTCCCTTCATAATTTTTTTAGTTGTGATTAATGCCATGCATACTTGCATATTAAAAAAAGTTTTAAACATGCCACACTTTAATAGAATACATGATCTTAGCTCAATCTGGGGTTTTTCCATGCAATTGAACATTGGGGGTACCTCATCTCAAACTCCCAGTGCCTGTACCTCCATTTGCAAATGCTTTTTAATTTTCAAAGTTTTTGTTGTCAGTGTATGTGCAGGTGTCTGTGCACGTATGTGTCACAACATGTTTCACGTCTTAGCTTCCACCATGGGTCCCAGGGATTGAGTTCAGGTAATCATACTATACAGCAAGTTCTTTTATCTGTGGAGTAACTTACTGCTATTGAACAAGTAAGTGTGTGTGTGTGTGTGTGTGTGTGTGTGTGTGTGTGTGTGTGTGATTTTCATATATGTATGTACATCTTTAACGTGATCTGACTCCCTCTTCTGGAGTGCCTGAAGACAGCTACAGTGTACTTATATATAATAAATAAATATTTTAAAAAAAAAAGTGATCGCTGGCCAGGCAGTGGTGGTGCATGTCTTTAATCTCAGCACTTGTTAGGCAGAGGCAGGCAGATTTCTGAGTTTGAGGCCATCCTGGTCTACAGAGTGAGTTCCAGGACAGCCAAGGCTATACAGAGAAACCCTGTCTCAAAAAAACTAAATAAATAAAAATAACAAAACAAAACACCAAAAAAACAAACAAATAAACAGAAAAAAAACAAAACAAAACCAAAAAACAGTGATGGCCTCTTAGTAGGGCTGAGTGGCAACACCACAAATAGTGAAACAGATGAGTGGTGTTATTGCGACCCCTTCTGGCCAAAGGTAGTTTACGTGCTTGTCCTGATGAACTGAGGATATAGAAACCAAGTATGGGATGCCACCTTGTGGAAGAAAGAAGTTAGTGCATCTGAGTTTTCTTCTCCCACAGTTGCCTTGGCTGGCTTCATTTCCAAGTGTTGGGGGAGACCTGAATCATCCTTACCACCTCTCTCAAAAGAAACCCAGCCTCAGTTTTAAAGGAAATGGACACTTGATTTCCTGTAAGATTCATGCAAAAGTCCAAAGGACTTTCAGACTCATGAAAATGCTAGGCAACCCAAGGAACTGAACGCCATTAGACAACTCAGGCCAGTGACTTCCATCTAGTCCAATAGAACAATGTCTCGAAATATCCAGCTAAAATTCATGTCAGATGTCATGAATCATCTAAGCTAATAGCATAGTTTATAAAATTCCCTAGTAAGCACTTAGTTGTTTGTGGTGTCATGGTGGTGGCCCACTGTTAGTTCAAGAACTCAGGTAGGAAGGCAGAAGCAGGTAGATATCAGGGAGGAGAACATCCTAGTTTACATACAGAGTTCCAGGATAAATACAAACAGAGACAAATCTTTGATTACAAAATACAATTTTCAGTAATTGACACCCAAAATGAACATGTCATTGCAAATGCGTGCCCCTTCTGAGTGCAGTGTAAGATCAAACTTTATCATGCCAAGATAACCTGCGAAAATAAACCGGAGACACCAAGGAGATTAGAACAGCAGTAATAGTCCTGGAGTAATGGTTCTGTGGCTAAAGTACTGGCAGTTGATCCAGAAGTCCTGAGTTCAATTCCCAGGAACCACATGGTGGCTCACAATCATCTACAGTGAGATCTGGTGCCCTCTTCTGGCCTGCAGGCAAGCATGCAGACAGAATGCTGTACGTTTAATAAATCTTAAAAACTAGAATAAAAAGTACAACTACGCCAGGCGGTGGTGGCACATGCCTTTAATCCCATCACTTGGGAGTCAGAGGCAAGCGGATTTCTGAGTTCCAGGGCAGCCTGATCTACAAGAGTGAGTTCCAGGACAGCCAGGCCTATACAGAGAAACTGTTGTCTCGAAAAATAAAAGCTAAAAACTTAAAAAAAAAAAAAAAAGGAAAGGAAAGAAGAAAGAAAGAAAGAAAGAAAGAAAGAAAGAAAGAAAGAAAGAAAGAAAGAAAGAAAGAAGGAAAGTACAAATACATGTACTGCTAATGATGTTTAGTCCGTGTGTAGATTTTTACTCTTTTTTAGGGACAGGATCTCCCTGTGTTTTTTTTTTAAAGACATGAGTTACAGAGATGACTCAGCAGTTAAGAGCACTGTCTGCTCTTTCAGAGTCCCTGAGTTAAATCCCCAGCAAACACATGGTGACTAACTGCCACCTGCAAGCAGACCTGACACCCTTTTCTGGTGTTTGTGAAGACAAGTATAGTATACTCATATAAGTGAAAAACGAATCTTAAAACCACAAAACAAAACCAAGGTTTCTTAGTGTAATCCGCAGGTCTATAAATGTCTCTGTATTTCTGTGTAAACCAATCAGACGTTGAACAGACAAGTATCTACCTATTCTTTTGTACTGAACATGAAGTGCAAGTTTCTCAGCCCTATGCCCAGCTGTGAATCTCCCTTTTAGGTTGTGGTGAGCAACTTTGCTTATATTTCCCATCACTCAATTCTCTCTATGCAAATATCTGCAGTGTCTGCTTGCAGATGATTCTGATTGACTGTGCGATCCTGACATTTCAGTGGCTCCATTTGAATAATTAGGAACCCAGTGTTTTCTTTATCTCCAAATGTTTTGCCTGTGGTTTGGGTGTGTGGATCACAAGGTTGTCAGGTGTGGGCAGAGTCCTGAAGACAGCTTTGCCTATCTAGGTGGGTATTAGCTTTTGTATGGGTACTGGGAATCAAATCCAGATCCTCTGCAAGAACATCAAGTGATTTGAACTGCCATTTCTTTGGACTTCTCTAAAGGACAGGAGGGAGGTACAGGATAGAAGTAGAGCTATGTCACCGGTAACCAGACAGCTATGATTCATTCTAAGGTTTTGTTTTGTAATTTTTCAATGATAATTGTCAAATGCCCATCCTGCTGAGAACCACATTTACTGATTAACATGCATAAAGACCAAGTTGCTAGAAGGAGACTCCAAACATCTTTAGATTTCATTCCTTGAGTTGGGAACTTCTGTTTGTTTTCCCTTGTTTTTTGTTTGTTTGTTAGTTTGTTTTTCTTAGGCACGGCATTTTTAAGTAGTTGTCCTTGAAATGACATTTTAGACTGGGCTGGCCTTAAATTCAGAGATTTGCCTGTCTCCACCTTCTAAGTGTTGGCTGCAAGAATCTGGTTTTGGGAGTGGCTAAAGTATCACACTGAGAGTTACTATCATGCATGTTAGTCATTTGGAAGAAGTGTTCCGCAGCCTCTGGTTCTCTCTGTACCTTCAAAGTCTATGCAAGGCTGGACTAACCTGAAGGAATAAACACGAATGTCAGGGAGCACACAGTGGCCATGGAATACTTTCATCCAAGATAGATTCGGACAGTCTATAAGGTAAGACAAACAGGGCTTTTTTGTTTATTTCTTTTTGGTTTTTTTTTTTTTTTTTTTTTTTGGTGTATCGACCTATATTGAACCTGTGCATGGTACATTCAGAAACCAGAGAAAGTTGGCATGTCTGCAGATATTATAGTTATAGATGGTGCTTAGCTGCTTGTTGTACTAAAACTAAGAAAAAACTAATGTTTATAATTAGCAAGTTCTGGAGTTTTGTTTTGGTTTTGATTTTGGTTATTCTCGTGAAAGGAATTGTTTTGGAATGGATTGGGATTGTGAATTCCTTGTGCTCAGACTCCATATATCTGTATTTATGTCTTCAGTGAAATACAGTGTAGACTGGTACCAGAAAGTCTATTATTAACTTCCCTTTCCCTAGCCCACGGTTAATATAAAGGGAGGAATATTCCATTTGATAGGTAGGTTTGGAACATTGTTATTGCTATCACTTGTGTGCTTCCCTGCCTCTGTGATTTTCATATTCATACTCTGGAATCTGTAATTTCGGTCAAAGTTACTGGTGGCTGAAAGTTTACTGTACTCAATTTCAGGGTACAGCTGTTTGCACAGAAAGGCGCCATTGTGCTAGATTAAAGTTTCAGAACTTGGTAGAGTGAGGTTGTAATCTCTCAGGTATGAATGCATTTCTGTAACAGGCATGCGCCAACTTTTACATAAGTACTCTTGTGTGGCTCATTTAAAAAAAAAAAAAAAAAAAAAAACACAGGAAAGACTGTAAGTCCAAATCATGTCTTCCATTTTGCTCTTCTGTATTTCCTAACCACTCAGAAAGAGTTCACAAGCCTTTGAAGAAACAGCAGCAGGCCGTTATTGTTTTCAAGGTTTTCAAATTAAGTGATTGATTTTTAATGTATTCTCTCTATTTACTGTTTTGATTTTCAGATTTTGACTCAATATTTGAAGATATGCCTTTTATTGGGTGATGTTAATTCTCGAATGTATTAATGTTGTTTCACAATTGTAATGTTACATGATCATGGGTGGGTACTACATTCTCTAAAAAATTATGCGATAAGAAAGTCATATTCATGGAACTCATGGCTCTAATTGCACAGTCCCCTTGCTAAAGCAAAGGGCACTCTTTTAAGGCTACTTCAGAACTGGTCTTTGTATTTTCTCTAAGTGATGGATGTAGTCATGTCCATTTAGAGTCAGGGTACCACATATCACAGGCAGCCCTACGTATATGCCGTGAGAAAGTTCAAAGACTTAACATAGTTTACAGGAACTCCAAATTTCATTTTTGTAATGGTAACTCCCAAGATTTTCTCCAAAAAATAAATTATTTTCTATTTTATAATGTAAGAAAAGAAATATAGTGTTGAAAATAATCCTGGTCCCTTACTCTCCTTGTTTCTGTAGTATCCACTGCTGTAACTTTCTCCAATAGCCTCCATAGTCAGAGTGCTAAGACATGCATGAAAGGCTGTTGAAATTGTTTCAAACATCCTTGGTTCCTCTGAGGGGAGAAACTGTTTTAAAGCTCCATGTGTTCTGTTAGGAGACTCCAGTGTTTTGAAAGATAATGAACAATTTTACCCCTGGTTGATGCTTGGGGAAAAAAACTAAAGTTCAGTGGACACCAGTCTCCTGATGAATTGCTTCAAGTTTGTTTGTTTGTTTGTTTGCTTGTTTTTTCAATTTAGAGTAGGTTTGGCTGTAAGACTCAGTCTCTGTCTCCTGCTGTGGGGATGGCAGAGGCAGGCAGAACAGATCTCCTGGTGGTCTTGGACACAGTTTGTAGACCCGGCTGTCCTCAAACCTGTAAAAGCCTGACTCTGCTTTTCCTTTTCTCTTCTTATCTTTTTTTCTTTTTCTGTCCTTTCTTTTTTCTTTTTTGGTTATTTGAGACTCTGTAGAGTGGGGAAGGCCTCTAACTAAGAAATCTTCCTGCCTCTGACTCCAGGCACTGGATTAAAGGCCTGCACCACCACTGCCCAGCCAATTTTTTTTTTTTTTTTTGAATTGTGAGAAACATGATCTATTTAGTCCTGTTGTCTGTAAGTGTTTGACAAGGAAGGCCATTTGGATTTTATTAAAGAGTTTTGATCCTTCATGTGATTGTTGGGAATTGAACTTAGGACCTCTGCTTGCTCTAGCCAAACCCACTTGCTCAGGCCAGAGATTAATTTATTAGTATAAGTTCACTGTAGCTGTCTTCAAATGCACCAGAAGAGGGTACCAAATCACATTATGGGTGGTTGTGAGCCACCATGTGGGTGCTGGGATTTGAACTCAGTACATTTGGAAGAGCAGTCAATGCTCTTCCCCACTGAACCATCTCACCAGCCCCCGACATAATTTTCTTCTAGTAATATTGACTAAAGAACTTTGATCATGAAGGCACATTGGATTTAATGACAGAGTTTGTGTGTGTGTGTGTGTGTGTGTGTGTGTGTGTGTGTGTGTGCAATATTTCTGCTGTGATTGTGGTTACTTGCCATCTAGTGGGCTTGTGTGTAATTTCTTTAATTTTTTCTAATTCTTTTTTTTTTTTTTGTAAAGTTGAATTCATGTCATTCCTCCATATCTTTCTCTCTCACTCCATGTTTGTGTGCATGTGTGTGTGTGTGTTAGTCTTGGGTACACAGATTAAAGAAATCATATTTCCAAGGAATATTTTTTCCTGGAAATATGATTTCTTCAAGTAATATATTTTCCAAACAATATTTTTAAAAATATTTTCTTCCTTCCTTTCTTTCTTTCTTCCTTCCTTCCTTCCTTCCTTCCTTCCTTCCTTTCTTTCTTTCTTTCTTTCTTTCAATTATTATTATTTTTCTCAGATAGGGTTTCTTTGTGTAGACCTGCCTGACTTGGAAGTCACTCTGTAAGGCAGGGTGACCTTGAATGCAGAAATCCTCCTGAGGCTAAAGGTGTGGTCCACAATTGACTTAGCTCTCCACTAATTCTCTCTTTAATAAACAAGGGGCGGGAGGGTACAGGGGACTTTTGGGATAGCATTGGAAATGTAATTGAGGAAAATACGTAATAAAAATATTTTTAAAAAACGTGTGTATGTATGTATAGAAATAATATTTATCCATTAATATCTCTTTTTCCTAAAATTAATGTCATTCCTCCTTATCTTTCTCTCTCACTCCATGTTTGTGTGCATGTGTGTATGTGTGTTAGTCTTGGCTGCCACCCACATGTCGCCTTTCAGCATGGTGAGGTCAATGTGTCAATGTGCAACCAAGTGACAAAACAAGGAAGTAGACATGTAGACAACAGATATGGAGGTGCACCATCTCCCTTCCCTTCTGTTGTTTGGTAAAAGACACACAATTTTTCTTATTTACCATAAGCCTTAAAAAGCACTCTGACAGCCTCTCAGATATCTACCTTCTATGTGATTAGAATTTCCTTTTTTTTTTTTTTTAATTAATTCTCAGGATCTGCATGGTGACTTGTCCTAGGTTCTGGTGCCCCCTTCTGGCATCTAATCATATAGGCAGCAGATAGAGCAAACACACAAATTTACATTGAAAACTAATAGTAATAATAACAAACACGCAAGCAAGCAAGCAAGCAAGCAAGTAAGCAAACAAATAAATAAATATATAAATAAGAGGGAGAAAGAGATTCTGTCTTCTGCCCGGCTGTGTGGGTGGCAGAAGCAGGCAGGCCGGCAGGCAAGCAGAGAGGACCTCTGTGAGTTTGAGGCTACCCAAGCCTACAGAGCAAGTACAGAGCAGCGTGTGTGTGTGTGTGTGTGTGTGTGTGTGTGTGTGTGTGTGTGTATAATATTTCTGCTGTGATTACGGTTACTTGCCATGTAGTGGGCTTATGATTGATTCTGTAATCTTTTTTCTAATTCTTTTAGTTTTATTTTATTTTATTTTTGTTTTATATTTTATTTTATTTTATTTTTGGTTTTTTGGACAGGGTTTCTCTGTATAGCCCTGTCTGTTTTGGAATTCAGTTTGCAGACCAGGCTGGCCCCGAACTCAGAAATCCTCCCATCTCTGCCTCCCTAGTGCTGGGATTAAAGGCGTGTGCCACCACTCCTGGCTATTTTTTTAATTTTTAAATTTTATTTATTTAGTTTATTTATTTTTTTTTTTCACAATGCGGTTTCTCTGTGTAACCCTGGCTGTCCTGGAACTTACTCTGTAGACCAGGATGGCCTTGAACACATTAATCTGTCTGCCTCTGCTTCCCAAATGCTGGGATTAAAAGCATGTGCCACCACTGCCCGGACTAATGTTTTTTTTTTTTTTTTTTGGAAAATACCTTTCTTTCTTTCTTTCTTTCTTTCTTTCTTTCTTTCTTTCTTTCTTTCTTTCTTTCTTTCTTTCTTAAATTTATTCTTTTCATACATAGTTTCTTAGTGTAAGCAGCCCTGGCTGTCTTGAAGACACTTTGTAGGCCTCAATCCTTTAAGAGCCTGCCTCTGTTTTTCAAATGCTGGCATGAAAGTTGTACACCACTATGACCTGCTACGATTCTTATCTTCTTATTTTTGTCCCCCCCCCCCCACCCTTCCTTTTTGTGATTTTTGCTTTTGCCAGGCAGTGGTGGTGGTGGTGCTGGCAGAGGGAGGTGGATCACTGTAACTTTGCAGCTAGCTTATTCTACAGTCTGAGTTACACAAAAGGGGTTCCAGAATGACTGGTTATATTTTTCGTTTTTTATGCATTTTAATTAAAATTTGATTAAACCAAAAGAATTTAGACTGACCAATTCAGAGTCTGGCGTTTAAAAGTATAACCAAAAAGTATGAGGCTGTCTGTGGATGGTCAAGGGTTCAGGCTGCTTTAGGGAGCCTCCTCACCTTTCTGCATATGCAAACTAGGCCACCTAGAGGCTGGAAACAAAAGCTACCTTGAGCAGTAGGTCACGTGACAGCCAGCCACCTCCATCTTTATGAGGACAGATGTCAGTCAGAGGACAAGATGGCTGCCACCCACTTGTCGCCTTCCATCTTCTTGAGGTCAATATGCACATTAGTGACAGAACAAGGAAGTAGAAAGGAACAGATATGCAGGTACACCACCTCCCTTCTGTTTTTGGATAAAAGACACATAACAATTTTTATTATTTACAGTAAGCCTTAAACAGCACTCTGACAGCTGCGCAGATATCTACCTACTATGTGATTTGAATTTCCTTTTTTTTTTTTTTTAAATTAATTTTCAGGAACTGCATGGTGGCTTCACCTATTTTCTGGTGCCTTCTTCTGATATGCAGTCATCTAGGCAGCAGATAGAGCACCCCCCCCCACACACACACACTTACATTGAAAACTAATAGTAATAATAACAAACAAACAAATAAATGAAAAGAAGGCCAAAAATAAAAAAAGATTCTAGCTTCTGCCTGGCTGTGTGGGTGGCAGAGTGTAGGTAGGCAGGTAGGCAGGCAGGCAGAGAGGACCTGGGTGAGTTTGAGGCTACCCAAGCCTACAGAGTAAGTTCCAGGCAGGGATGCCAGGGCTACATCCAGAGAAACCCAATCTTGAGGCAAAAGAAAACAGAAGCAGAGAAGGTTCTGGCTTTTATTTTCAGACATATGTTTCTTCTAGTACTATCGAACTTTGATCATGAAGGCACGTTGGATTTTATGACAGAGTTTGTCTGTGTGTGTGTGTGTGTGTGTGTGTGTGTGTGTGTGTGTGTGTAATATTTCTGCTGTGATTGCAGTGACTTGCCATCTATTGGGCTAGTGTTTGATTTCTGTAATCTTTTTTCTAATTCTTTTTTATTTTTAGGGTTTTTTTGTTTTTGTTTTTGTTTTTGTTTTTGATTTTGTTTTTTGAGACAGGGTTTCTCTTTATAGTTCTGGCTGTCCTGGAACATTTAAAATATTAAAATTATTTTACTATCATACTTGTTATCTTCCTCGAAT